>NC_081250.1:3289545-3519545 GCF_030490865.1 Poecile atricapillus | reverse complement strand
TCACTGACTTCTGGTGCTACTTAAGGACAAGCCCTTCATTTTATTTCACCACTCCTCCTGCGACCACCAGCGCCCAGCAAACAAACCAGGACAAGAAAAAGAAGAAGATAACAATATTTCACTGGAAATTTCCATTTTCTCTCCCAAACCTCCTGTTGACCCTTAGGGGGACATAAGTGACAGCTCAGAGCTTGTCCCTTAGAGCTTCTCAGCACTTTGCTGCTGCTCTCCATTCCTGGCCAGTGCTGCCAGCACCCAATCCTTCTCCTCTGTGCTCCTACAGACTGCCCAGGAAAATGGTAAAGCCACCATTCCTGGAATTGTTCACAAATTATGTTTATTGGCAATTGAGGACACGGCCTAGTGGAGAACATGGTGTTGAACTGGTAATCGTGACGGGTGACTTTGAAGGTCTTTTCCAACCTTAATGATTCCATGATTTTGAGAAGGCAGAAAACTTCACTTGGCGGTGATTGTTTGTTCTTGGATGCAAACGTTGGAGAATTGGACTTCCAGGAACAAGGCAGCTGAGGAGAAATCAGTGGGCTGGCTCTCACCTCAGCTCTGGGAGTAGCTGGTGTCTTCCATGTGAAACTTGGATGATGTGACAGCAGGAGGTTCACAGGCTCGTCATGACAAAATCCAGAGCCCCAGCCTGGGCTTAAAGTGCAGTTTGAACAGCAGACTCCTTCCACACTCCCGTGGAACTGGAAGTTCTCATCGTCAGCTTCGTTTTCTGTCACACATAAAGAACCTTTTTGTGCTCTTTGAGACTCTGCATGTCTTTTCCTCCTGATAAAGAGGTGCTGTCAGATAATAACATACAATTCCTTCAGTCAGTGCCAAGTATGGAAACACAATGTAAACACTGTTGGTCTCCCTTCCAATTCCATTTTTATCCAGGTTTCGGAAGGAGTGAAACTCCCAAATGTTTCTGAAGTCCCCTGATGGTCACAGGAGAGCTCAGTCCTCAGAAGCAGAGGACACAGAACACAAAAATCTCTAGAAAATTCATCCATCTAAATGTCTAAAGTGTGGTGGGATGAATCTTGGCCACACAGCAATAGAGGAGTTATAAGAGGAACTGCAAGAACGCGGCAGATTTTGGCTCAGATCAAAATAGAAATTTATATAATAAATTACATAACACATATTTAAAGGTATATTAATAAAATATATTTCTGTAAATTACATTTTTTTGTGGCAGTCAGGTGAAGTCCTCGGTGATGGGGAAAGGGGAAACTTGAAAGCATTTTTTGAAAAAGTAGAAAGAAGGACCCTGGGAACTTCTGACCTGTCAGCCTCACCTCTGTGCCTGGGAAAATCAGGGAAGGGCCTCCTAGAAGCTGTGCTGAGGCTTCTGGAGAACAGGGAAGTGATTCAGGGCAGCTTTGCCAGAAGTACATCCTGCCTGAGCAGCCCAGTGTCCCTCCCTGATGGGGTGACTCCATCAGTGGACAAGGAGAGGGCTGCAGATGTCCTTTATCTGCAATTCTGTAAAGCCTTTGGCACATCTTCCCCCCAACAGCCTTCTCTGTGAATGAGAAAGAGGCAGAGTTGAAGAATGGATAAGGAATTGGTCACATCCAGAGGGGTGTGGTCAGTGGCTCGATGTTCTAATGGACATCCGTGGTGTCCCCTGGGGCTGGGGATTGGGGTCAGCACTGATGAAAATCGTCATTAATGGCACAGGCAGTGGCATTGAGCACAGCCCCAGCTAATTTGCAGCTGGCACCAAGCTGAGGCTGCAGTGACACTCCTGAAGGATGGGGCCATCCAGAGGGACCTGGACAAGCTCCAGAAGTGACCCATGTGTGTTGCCCTGAAAACTCAGCTTCTGAGCTTGCTGACATGGTTTTCTAAAGACTTTCCCAGGACAGTAACTGTAAACATAGATATGTGTACATTCTTTCTGTTCCACGTCTTGTGATGGGCATCTCTCATGGCCAGTGCAGTGAGAAAGTGTTATCCTGACCATCCAATCCCTGGCTGTGGTCAGAAGCCTATAAATCCTGAGAAGAAAAATAAACTTTCTCTTCTTTTCACCACACCTCGACCTGTGTCCGTGTGATCTATTCATCTTCAACAACATGTGAACCTCATGAGGTCCAGCAAGGCCAAGTGCAAGGAAGGTCCCGCATGTGTTTGAGGCAACAGGAGAATGGATTGGGAGCAGCCCTGTGGAGAAGGACCTGGGGGTGCTGGGGGGTGACCAGGTGTGACAACAGAAAATGGAAGAAAGACCATTTCTTTCTTTGTCACTGTTAGACCAGAAATCAGCAAGTCTTGCAAGGTCCTACAGAGAATATTAGCAGGAGGCAAGCATTAACATAGAAGTGCTCTAAATTATCTCCCAGCATCTACTGAACAGTACTTCAGAAGCTTTCTGTGCCAGAAGTGGTCTCATGATATTTAATTGCCTTTATGGACTTTTCCTCCATGGAGTAGCTTTGAATCCTTGGACTCTTATAGCATCTGTCAGGTCATGTCACATTTTTAGTTTAAGACTTTGTTGTTGTTTTGAACCAGGCCTCCCTGGATTTTTTTTTTTTTTTTTTCTTTTTTGGCATCTTTCCATCCTTGCATTGGGAAGGACAGTGGATGCCTTTTTCCTTATTTATCTTCTCAACACCATTTCTGTATGTTCACACCATTTTCTGTCTCAGTGGTCTCCACTGAACATTGAAGGCTCCTAATCCAGAATAATTCCACAGGTAGAATTCCCATGATGATGATGTCCTGTTGTGTCTTTTTCATCCCTGTTTTGCCTGGTTTTACTCTCTCAGAGGAGCTCACACACATTCCCTTCTGCTGACTCCCTTCAGTGGGGATGTAACTCCCATTGGAAGGATGATTCACACAATGTAATTTCTTTAAACAGCTGATCTTGAATCACAAGGGGTTGTCAAAGGGCATCTGTAGCTTATTTACCTGAGAAGAGGAAAGAACAAATTCTGTCTTCATTCCAAGCTGGAGCTCCAGAAAGAGGAGGTAGGGAAAAGGATTCTGAATTTATTGGTGAGTGTACTCTTGACTTCAGGAGCAGTGGGATACTGGAGCCTTGCACCTGAACTATTCACTCTTTTAGTTAACTTTGTGGATCTAAAACATTCCAAGAGGAGCTGCAGGGGACACTTGATTGGATACAGGAATCAATGAGTTTGTTTCAGATAAATTCCCTTTGAGGGTACTGAGCTCAAGAGCTTCCCATCCATTCATCTGGGCTGGAATTTCCAGCACTCAGCTCTCACTGGTGGCTGCTCTGACACCTTCCAGCATCCTGAGGTGCACAGCTCTGCGGGCTAAGCCACTTTATATTTGCTAAAAGGTAAAACTAGTCACACAACAGGGCACCTGCTGCTCTTCAGGTTCAGGCTTTGAGTCACTGCCTTTTAACACAGTGGTGCAGACCTTTGTCCACCCACCAGGAATATCCCAGAGGACCACAGCAGGTGAGGGATTTAGGATGCTGCATCCCCCTGGCTGTGGACACAGTTCTAGGAGCAGAAATGTCTTAGAACAGTGCAGCTCGTTTATATGGCTAAAGAGGGAACAAGTGACTGCACTGTCTGCATAGCACTCCCACCAGATCTTGTCCTCAGGAACCAGGAAATGTCTCTTTTTGACTCTTGGGAATTTTCTGGTTGGTGGGAAGTGACTGAGGAATATGGAGACCAAAGGGCCCCACCTGTCACGAGGTGTTTTTCAATCTCACAGCACACAAGGGAATTTTATTTTCCTCTGGCTCTGCTTTGGATGCCCAGCACAGCTTGACCATCACAGCAGAGGATCTGCAGGCCAGCCAGGCCTGGCAGGAGGGATCTCAGTGTGGGTGGGAGCCTGTGGCTCTGTCTGGGGGCAGTTCTTGTCCAGCAGAGCAGAACAAGCCAAGTGGGCGAGCCTCAACATTCCAGGCTTGTCAAAGCTGATAGTGAAAGAGGGATTCATCTCATTAACCCTTTGAGGTCTAGAATGGAGACAAACAGGCACATCTAGGGCACAGCTCCTTGGATCTGCTTTCAGTGCCTCCTTGGGCTGGGATGGATTGTGCTTCACATGCCAGCAGCTGCACTGACAACACCTGACCTTAATACAAAAGGAGACGTGCTTGGCCAGCTCAGACCCCATTGTCCAGTTAAATAAATCACACCTCACTGTCAAAATAAAAGAGCAAGGACCTTCTAATAAAATAGAAGCCACTCTCAGCAAATATTCCTGAAACCAGCTTACCTGTGTAGAGGATGGATGGATGGATGATGGATGGATGGATGGATGGATGGATGGATGGATGATGGATGGATGGATGGATGGATGGATGATGGATGGATGGATGGATGGATGATGGATGGATGGATGGATGGATGGATGGATGGATGGATGGATGGATGGATGATGGATGGATGATGGATGGATGGATGGATGGATGGATGATGGATGATGGATGGATGATGGATGGATGGATGATGGATGGATGGATGGATGGATGGATGGATGGATGGATGGATGGATGATGGATGGATGATGGATGGATGGATGGATGGATGATGGATGGATGGATGGATGGATGATGGATGGATGGATGGATGGATGGATGGATGGATGATGGATGGATGGATGGATGGATGGATGGATGGGTGGATGGATGGATGGATGATGGATGGATGGATGGATGGATGGATGATGGATGGATGGATGATGGATGGATGGATGGATGATGGACAGATGATGGACGGATGATGGACGGATGATGGATGGATGGATGGAGGATGGATGGGTGGATGGATGGATGGATGGATGGATGGATTCATGGATTCATGGATTCATGGATTCATGGATGGGTGTCGAGATCATCAGTAGGAGCTCACACTTTGCCCTCAGGAATCCTCCTCCTGCCCCCTTCAGTCCCTCACACCAGCCAAGAATGGTTATTGTGCTTCACACCCACTTAAATAATAAAGATCTATTTAATAGACTGCTCAGGAGGATAACAATAAAAAACCATTTGCCTGGGAGTGGCTTAATTGGTTTTCTACTCATAAAAATGGACTTCTTTGGGGAACAAAGTTCTTGGACGGCCTTTCCTCACTACTTCAGTAGGAAACCTGATACTGAAATCAGCTGAGATCATCTAAGGCAGTCCAACTGCTGCTGGATATGGGCCACTAGATGATTCTCTTGGCCCACTGCCCTTCTCCTGGGAAAGATAGGGAGCAGATGTTGGATCAGCACATAATAATTGAACACCTGGGAGTCTTCTTCCATGCTTAGCAAGCTAAGGCAGCATCTCACTGCGGGGCTTTTGAGGTAAGGCTGCCATAAATTCTGGAAGTTTTGAGAGAACACAGATAGGGTTTTGTTTTTGTTTTCTTGTGGGCTTTTTGGAGCTGGGAAAGAGGTTCTTTAAGTCTGCAGAGTGAACATAGATGCCTTTTTGTGGGAAGAACAAACATTTTGCTGTGGAGTTGCTGTTTTTTTTTTTGTCCAACATCATCTCATGCCTTCATTATCGAGTGCATCCTCAGGAAGTTGGCCAGTGACACTGAGCTGGTGCTGTGGTGGACATGTAGGAGGGAAGGGATGGATCCAAAGGGGCCTGGACAGGCTGGAGAGGTGTGGCTGTGCAAACCTCATGGAGGGCAACAAGACCAAGTGCAGGGTGCTGCACCTGGGTTGGGACAATCCCAAGCATAAAACCAGGCTGGGCAGGGAATGGATTGAAAGCAGCCCTGAGAAGACTCAGGGGAGCTGGTGGTGAGAGGCTGGACAGGACCCAGCACTGAGCACTCCCAGCCCAGAAAGTCAATCGTGCCCTGGCTGCACCAAAAGAAGTGGGCAGCAGGTGGAGAGAGGTGATCCTGTCCCTCCACTCTGCTCTGGTGAATCCCCACCTGCAGTGCTGGCTCCAGCTCTGGGATCTCCAGCATAAGGAGGACATGGACCTGTTGGAGAGAACCCAGGGGAGGCCACAAATCAAAGGGCTGGAGCCCCTCTGCTCTGGAGCCAGGCTGGGAGAGCTGGAGGTGCTGACCTGGAGAGGAGAAGGCTCCAGGGAGATCTCAGAGCCACTTCCAGGGCCTAAAGGGGCTCCAGGAGAGCTGGAAGGACTTTGGAACACAACATGGAGTTGAACAGAACAAAGGGAACGGCTTTAAACTGAAAGAAGGCAGGGTTAAAGGGAATATTGGGAAAAAAAAAAATTATACTATGGGTGTGAGGAGGGTGCCCAGAGAAGCTGTGGCTGCCCAAAATCCCTGGAAATGTCCAAGGCCAGGTTGGACAGGGCTTGGAGCAGCCTGGGATAGTGGAAGGTGTCCCTGCCCTTGGCAGGGGGTTGGAACAGGATGATCTCTAAGATCCCTTCCAACATAAATCATTCTATTATTCTATAATCTTTAATTTATTTTCTTTGTGAGCTGTGACTAGAGAAGACCCGCAGGAAAATCCACAAAGAAAAGCTCTGAAAGTTCTCGTCGATTCTTTATTCGGCTCCATGGTGCTGGAACAAAACCAGGGCTGAGAGCAATCCCAGCGTGTCTGTACAAGGTTTTCTCCAGAGGAGGCATCTGTGCAGCCGTGGGGCTGTGACTGTGCCAGGGGCTGCAGGGCTGCTGCTGCTGTGGGGCTGTGCCCCCCAGGCTCCTGCACATGGGATCAGAGCCACAGGGACAGTGCAGTAACTGGGATAGGGCTTTTCATGCTGAACAGGTCATGGGTTTGGTTGATTTTATGACAAAATTGCATTTCTTTATTTTCTCCTTTGTTTGAAGGAAATAGGATGAAGGCAAGGAGGATTTGAAATTAATTTGAAATAGAGGATGAGTGATGCAGAAAATGAAGGGGAAAGGGTAAAAACTTGGAGAAAAGGAGGCTCGGGAGAGACCTTATCAGTCTCTACAGCTCCCTGAAAGCAGGTTGTAGCCAGGTTGGTCTCTTCTGCCTGACAAGTCCCTGGAGAGGAGGAAAAGGCCTCAAGCTGTGCCAGGGGAGGCTCAGGTTGGACACCAGGAAGAATTTCTTCACTGAAAAGGTGGTCAAGCCTTGGAATGGGCTGCCCAGAGAAGTGGTGGACTCCTCCCCTGGAGGTGTCCAAGGAATGACTGGATGTGGCACTCAGTGCTCTGTTTAGTTGACAAGGGGGTGTCAGAGGTTGGGATCAATGATCTTGAGGTCTTTTCCAACTTTAATGATTCTGTGATCCTATAAAAAGATTAGTAGAGGAGAGGGCCTCCACAGCAGGAAGAGCAGCAGCAGGCATACAGGATCATGGAATTTCAGGGTAATTAGAAGAACCTCATTAGCAGACAGCTGCTCTTCCAGCACATCTCACAGAACTTGGGTGAGGATGTGGGCATTCAGCACCTCAGATTCTTGACAAGGATCTGTAAGTCCTGAAAGCAGCAAAATCATCATGGGGCTGAGTGTCTCTGTGGGATATCCTGGCAGAGGACCCTCTGGGCCTGTTGTTGATGCTCAGGATCATTTTAGGTGTCATTCTCCAGGTCTGGAGAGCCTTCCCTCAGGCCCTGTGCAGCAGGGAGCAGTGCCTGGATGCTCCTGTGCAGGGCATATGTGCGACCCTGCTCTTCTGCAGGTACTGGATACAGAACCAGCGGGACATCCCTTCTCCTCTCCCCAGCCCTCCCTACAGCTCTCCTCCAGTAATTTTCCAGCAACAAGTGCCACTCGTGCCTTGCTGTTCCAGGGATGCCGTGGCTGGCAGGCTCTGTGGCACTGCAGGACAGTGCAGATGCTGCTGCTCCTGTGCAGCCACCTCCCTCCCGGGGTGTGCATCTGCTGTGGGAGAGGATGGAATCCTCCCTCCGAGCTCTGGGAGCTCAGCCTGGACACAGGCCACCTGCCCATCTGCACACACCATCTGCAAAATGGTGTTCCCAGCTGAAATTCCTGCTCTGCTCCCCCTCAGTTCCCCTCCCCGACAACTCCAGCTACTTTATCGCTTCTCTTTGCAATCAACTCTGCAGGTCCGGGAGAAATTGGCTCCTTTCATCCTCCCTCGCACAGCCCCCTCTCCTCCCAGCAGCGATGACATCCTCCCTCCCATCGCCGTGTGCTGCTGACCCTGACACAGCAATGAAATAAGAAATAAAAAAAAAAATAAATAAATCCGGAACTGCAGAAACGGGGCTAAAGTGACAGGGAAAAGGCTGATTTGGGGTACGTAGGAAAAGGAGAGGAAAAAAAAAAAGGGTAAAGGGTGTTCGATTCAGTAAATTTGATTTGAATAAATCCCTCCTCCCGCTCCTCCTCATTGGTTTCTTTTTCTCCTCCATATTAATGAGAGCAGCCAAGGAGAAGCTATTGGTTCCGTATCGCTTTCCCTTTGCTCAGGCACTCGGGGGAGGAGGTGTTTGCATTTCTCCGCAGGACCAGCTCGCTTTGCAGAGCATTGTCTGGGTATGAGAATCACACACAGGCACAGGGGCAGGGGCGAGAGCACCGGAGCATCTCAGCCCGGCACCGGAGCATCTCAGCCCGGCACCGGAGCATCTCAGCCCGGCACAGCATCTCAGGCAGCCTGAGCACCCCTCTCATCCCCCGTCCCGAGCTCCCGCTAAGAAAAAGAAAACAAAAAATATAGAGAGGAAAAAAAAAAAAAAAAAGAAAAAAGTTTTAAAATATCCCGCCTCCCTTCTTGCTTTTATTTTTTGTTGTTGTTGTTTGGTTTTTGTTTTTTGCTTTGGGGTTTTTTTGGGGGTTTTGTTTTTTTTGTTTGTTTGGTTTTGGTGTTTTTTTTTTTTTTTTTTTTGATTTAGCGATGGCAAATTCCTTCACGGCCAGGAGCTGGCCCATCCCCTGAGCAAAGGCAGCCTGGACATGACCGGCAGGCGAGGGAGGAGGAATTTGGATTCCCTTGGGAGGCGCCGACCCCTCCTGCGGCCGGGGGGAGCCAGCGGGGCTGGACCGCTCCCCGCGGCCACTGTCCCCCCGATGGGGATGCGGCATCGCCAGCACCGGGACGGAGCCCTGCTGCAATGGTGAGTCCTTCCCCGGCCTCCCCAGCTCCTCCCGGGGCAGCCCCATCCCCCGAGCCCGGGGATGGCCCCGCGGCGCTGCGGTGAGGAGCCTGTGTGCGAGTGACACTGATTTATTTAGCGGCTCGTCCCTCCGCCGCCCCGGCTCCCGGCATCGCTTCGGAGGGGGAATTGCATGCGGGCTTCCTGCCCTCGGCAGCCTCGGAGGATGCGTCCTCCAGATTGCTTCGGTTCTTTGCAAACAAATCAATCTCCCTTTGCTGGCGGTGACAGGTTGAGGCGCTCGGTATGGGAATCACGTCTGGTTTTAACACAATATGGCTGGTAAATAAAACCTGATTGCTAACAGCCCCGCCGCTGCTGTCGGCGTTCCCGATGCAGCTCTGCATCCTCACCTGCCGCAGAAACTCTGATTCACCCTTCGAGCAGTGCAGCAGGACCTGCTTGATTTTACTGAGGGCTAGTAGGGAGAAACTGCGGTTCGTGTGCCTTTGACCTCTGCCAGCGTGCCCCTGGGCACTTCTTATCAGTGTTGGAACAGCTGGCTCTGATAACACCGTCCTCATGCAGAGCACATCTCCGCTCGGGGATGGCACACAGGACAGGCTCCTGTCCGCTGTGCTCTCAATTTAGGATGCGAAGCGCTCAGGTATGTGCTGGAATCTGAGGAGTTTACAGCCAGGGAGAGAAGGAGAATGCAATAATGCAGCTTGCTGTGCAGAACTGGAAAATGCACGGGAATAAAAGAGAGATTTGATTAGTGGCACACTGGTGTTTGTGGCTATCATCCCACTTACACAGCAGCAGATCTGGGAGAACTCCCTGGAAGTCAGTGGATTTCTTCTGCATCTGATCTGCAGGTAAACAGAATCTGGCCTTTAGCTTGAAGGATGCATTGGAGTAGCACTGGAGGTAGCTATAATAAGCAGAAAATCTTAACTAAAGTGAATAAGGCAGCGAAGTGACGTGATTCTTTCTCAGGGAATTATCAATTACCATCCGTCTGGTGCATGTTAATTACAGTGCAAGTGGTGGACTGGTACAGCAATATGTAACTGAAGCAGCTTGGTGGATTTATTTTTTTTTTTTTTTAATTTCATCTGTTGGAGTCAAAAAAACAACAAATGGATTTGCACTTGCTGTTATTTGGGTACACAGCCCCCTCACTCCTCTGTCCAGCCTATGCAGCACTGGTTAGGTACAGCAGGGAAATGCTTCCGTGGCTAATCCAAGGGAATGTTTGATTCCTGGAGGTTAATGATAGCACAAACTCCTGAAAGTGCTCCTGGTGTAGCTGCAGAGAAAGAAGGTGTTATACAACCATCTCTCTCTGGCTAGTGCCAAACACCCTGGAGCTGGCTTGGAAGAAGCTGTCCCGTAGGATGGGTAAGGCAACACTGGAATTTGGTGAATAATTAGGGAATGCTGGTCAGGGCAACAAGGGGAGTTGGATTAAAGTTGATGTGTCCCCTTATGTGTGGGTTGTGGTCTTCCACTTTTATTCCCACCTGTTTCCATGTGCTGTGGGCCAGGGTTGCTGCTTTGCTGTCATTCAGGACAGCTCCAATTGAGCTCATTTTGTCCTGGGCATTTATCTCGGACACCGCAGAGCGGAAGATTTCCGCTGTTTTGTTCTCTCCAACCAAAGACGTGTGAAAGGCTGGGAGGATAACCACAGGCACTGCACAGCCTTCAAGGTCACAAGAAGGGGCTTTTTTGTGTGATAAATACACTTATTTCTCTTTAAACAGTCTTTGTGATTGCTCCTCAGCTTTATCTTTCCGTCATCCATGGGGGTCCCTGCAGGAAACTGGAGGGGTCTGTCCTCGCTGTGGGTTTGAGATGTCTGCTCTTGGCACGGTGGTGCCACAGCCTCAGACCTGCTGCTGCTGCTGCTGGTGTTTGTGAGGCTCGCAAACACGGAGGCAGGAGCTGTGGGATGCTACCAGGGAGAGAAAACCTGAGATTTCTCAGCTGGTGGGCTGCACTGCTGAGCACATTCAGACCTTTGTTCATCACGTCTCTCCTCGTTTGGCTGGCTGAGACGGCATCCTGGAGATAGTTTTTTCCTGGGGTTGAGTTCCATATGTGCCTGTGCCTTTGCTAAGTTCAGCCCCGTGTCCCTGAGCTGATTCATTCCAATGTAGCAGATTTTGTTTGCCTTTCCTTCCTTCTGAGCACACTTAGTACAAACAGTCTAATTCCTAAATTAGCTCAGATTATCTTGTAATGAAACCAGAGTATCTGAGTTAAGAAGCGCTAAGAAAAGTGAACTCAGGGCAGGATCATGCTGTAACTCATGCCTGGTGGAAAAATCTGCAGAAATACCAGGTCTTGCAGTTAGTCCTGACTTAACAGAGAAATTGCTTATTTGCCACCATTCCCAGGAGAGGAAAAGTGATCTGAGGATGTGGAAGTCAGTGGAGATGCTGAATTTTATTTCACCCTTTTCCTTGGCCCAGGGAGTGCAGCCGCAATCTTTAAGTCAATGAGGGGAATTTTTCTGTTGGCTTGTGTTTCCTTGTTTCCATTTCCTCTGCTCCTGTCACATCCAGCCAATCCCTTACCATCTGTGCTTCAGCACACACTGCAGTCAACAGGGTTTTTGAGCGAATTTCCCACATCAGGACAGAAGTGGAACAGCTCTGCTGAAAGGGATGTAAATGCAGCAGTGAGGAACTCTCTGTGTTTTGCTATCCACAACTTGAAAGTCATCTTTGCTGACAGTGTCTCGTCAGGGTGAGCTGTGGCACGGCTGAAGCAGGCTGCTCAGAGGAGACTTTCCCAGTTCCCTTGGTGCTGAACTTGTTCAGTTCCTAGGGAATGCTTTGCATACAGAAAGGTGTTTGGTAGTTTTCCACAGCACTAACAAGTTCTAGAATTCCTGTGTCTGTCGTGGCTGCTGAAACGTTGTTTGGATTGTAATTGAGTGGGCACAAATATATGGGGAAAAAGGCAGAATTTTTATTTTATTTTATTTTCTTTTTTCAGAAGCTTTATGGCAGAGTATCCACCCCTCACCTCACTGCTTTGCTGGTGTTTTATCCTCTGACCACCTTTTGCTCTCTCAATTTATTATCTGTCTTCTTAGGCTTTCATCTGCACAAGGCAAAGTAGGAATGAGTATAAAACTCGCTGGGTTGTTGAAACCTTGTTTATGTAACTCACTGCAGCTCAGTGACTGTGTGCCCTGCAAGCTCATCTCCAGAGTAGCTGGATTCATAATTTCAGGGCTGAACTCCTTAGGACAAGCTAAACCATTCCATCTCCTAAAGGAAAGGTGGAAGCATCACCACACAGAGGATTTAAAGCCAATGTGGCTGTTGTGCTGAGGAATATTTCCTCGGAAGGGGTCCTGCAGAAATACGCAGCTGCAGGGACTCTTGTTTGTTGCTCTGGTTCCAGGCTACTGTTGAATACAAATTCTTCAATTTATCTGCCCTGGAGACACCCTGATGGTCCCATCCCTGCTCATTCAGGTGTCATATTTTACTCCTTGATAGAGAGCTATGATCTGTAGTTACTTTGATCTATTTAACTGCCATAGCTTTTGTTTAAAATAAAAAAAAAAGTTTTTAAAGCTGAAAAACCGGTACTTACTGCCATTGTTAAAAAAACCCAAACAAAAACAAGCACCAAAATACCCAACAAATAACCCAATAATTCTAGTTTTTGTTAATGTAATTCATAATTCACTCTGATACTGAGAGAAAAGGGGATGAATATGTATATGGTTAAATTCTTCTTAATAAAAATTTTGGCAATAGCAGTAATAATAATTTATTTTGTGACACATTGGGAGTATTGATGCCTAAGAGCTCCTTACTGAGCGTACATTAAACATCTGCCAGGTCTGTTTTCAGGTTTGTCCATCCAGTTTGAGGCACTTCCACAAGAAATGTGCCTCAATCACTGTGGCTTTTCACCCCATTAGAGATGCTTGGGTCATGATTGCTCGGGAGCTGCAAATGGAAGGATAATTATGGTCTGTTATCTATGATTTGTTGGTTTGCTAAATGGAGCTGAGGGTTAGGGCAGGAAAAGATGTTTTAATCTGTATGGTGAGTTAATAGCCTGGATTTTTTATTTTTACTCATTTGTTGCTCAGAATCAGGGAAGTTTTGCTACTTTCTGTCCCTGCAAGGGACAGTGCATTGTCCAATCTGATTCTGTGAGGATTCTTAAGAAAAAAGAAATTATGTTGAACGGAAATGCGACTGAATTAAGTTCTTGGTTTCTGGGGAGCAGATTTTTCATTAGGTCCATCTCTGAGGGGTGGAGGATAGATAAATTCACTCATTCTCAAGAGGCAACTTGTCCCCAAAGGATCCTCTGGCAAAACTGTTGCTCATTTCACGTGGAGGGAAGCCTTTCTCACTCAGGAGTGTTTGGCTGCCTGCATGATGCATCTGAAAACTAAATTCTCACATCCAAGCCAATCACCCTAATTCAGTGTATTAGGAATGAGCAGAGTTCATCCCACCCTGGAGTGGGTCAGATGAATCACCCTGAGGAGGTTCTTGCAGCAGCTGACTCAGATACACATCCACAATCAGCCAGATGGAGCCTTCCATGGTGTCTCAGAGGCATCCCCGGGAAGTGAAATGCCTCTTTCTCCCATCTTTCTTTGGAGGGGAAGGCTGGCCATATTTTGCTAGCTCACAAATTTTGATAGTTGGTAAGTTTTATGAAAAGCCCAGGTTTTATGAAAAGCCCAAGACTGCTGTGGTGGACCCCATATCTTTATTTCATGGAGGGCAGACACAGCTGCTGGAAAATTCATGCCACACGTCCCAGACAATATCCCACCTAGTTATCTTTTTTGTTTTAATTACTTCTTGACTTTTGAGATCTGATAGGCTTCCTTGGTGTATCAACACTTCCTCCCTTGGTCCAGTTACTCAGAGGGATTTGCCAGCTGAGGCTCGGATGTGATTTTGTGGATACACCAGCACAGGGACACATCTAGGACAGCGACACGATTTTCTGCAGGCACACACAAGCTGGCTCTGCCTGTTCTCCCAGCCAGGCAGGAGCTGTGCAAAGCTCCAGGTTCATCTGCTCTACCCTGGATGGGAATGGCTGGGCTGGAAGTTGCACAGAGCTGGAGATGAATGCTGACCAGACCTCATTAGCTCAGGGTTGGCACCTTGTGAAATATATTCTGACCATCTTGGAGCCCTTGTGCTCAGAACTAGGTGACCTAAAAGACAGATTTTTGCCATATATCAATAGCTCAGTGCTTTTTTATTTTAGCATTTTCACCCTCTGTCCTAAGCTAACAAAGTCCACTGATAAATAGGCTTAACTAACATCTTCCTCCTTCACTATGGCCTTTAAAATTATCTTCTGAAAACCAAATAATGCAAAAAAATAAAAATATGAACCTCTCAGAACACATTGATACATAGACTGGAGTTAAAGTTGTAGCAGTAAGAGGTACATTTCTCCACAGCAAAAATAAATTATATATATTTCGAAAGGGAGTTTAAAATAGCTAAGATATCTTTAACTCCAAATTCCTTTTCCTGGAATGGAAAGGCTTTATTAAATCACAACATTTCTGTTTCTGCTCTTACTGTCACATTTTTGAAGTAGGTTTAGAGAAAGAGCTTTTTATTTCTAGCAAAAACATAAAATGGCACGGTCATGGTCATAAGTAAAAAGCATTTCCTTTTAAAACAATAATATTTGTAATAATGACATTTTACATGCATCCACATTCTTAAATTGATGCAATTAGTACCAAAAGCCAAAGTACCAAAATATGTGCTTGGGTTTAATTTGCATCTAAGATTTTGGACACACAACAGAACTTTGTATCTTGGCCTAGAAACAAATTCTATAAAGAAGCCAGCACAAGTGCATTATTTAAAGACCCAAGTTAAAGTTAGTGAAGTTACTCATTTCCTGTGTTTTAGAGAGTCGGATCATTGGATTCCTTCCAGGAGTTTTGTGCTCTAACTTAAAATGCAGAGGAGATGAGAGAGCATCCGAAATACCGCAGATGCTTGAGCTCTTCATGACTAAGGCTGCGAATGTGTCACAGCTGTTGCTGGAGCCTTGGATGGCACAAGCCACGCTCATTCATTCGGCTTTCGTGGCTTTTGACAGCCTGGATGGGCTTTTTGTGCTGCTGAATGGGTTTGTGAGCCGAGATGATTACGTACAGTGGGCAAACAGCTGGAACCAACTTCATTAGAGAATAGTTCTTGGTGGCTGCAGGGAGAGAGCGGAGTGGAAAGCCCACATCAGCCATGTGGAAGTTGTTTCTCTGCATCATCCGAGCCCCTGGATGCTGCTCTGCATTCTCCAGCTTTTTCTTCTCTGGTTTGTTGCTTGTTCCACAGCTGCATGTAGCAATGACAGTCATGGAAATGAGCCTTCACAGGCTACCAAAGTCTGAATTTCATTCAGAGGAGAAGAAAAGCACATCACAGCCTCTTTGGTGCCTCTAGCAAGTGTATCCCTGACAGATTTTTCATCTCTAGTATTCAACTCATTCCCTTTTCTCTGTATTGAACTTTTAGAGCCCTTTTGCTAAGATAATTTTTATGATGCTGACCCGAAATGGGATCCAGCTCTCAGATCAAGACAGCTCAGGACGGGAGTGGGTTTTGGAGTGTCTGCCTGTATCTGAGTGCAGAAACTCCTGCTAAAATAAAAGGAGAATTAGGACATGATTCAGCCACTTAAACAGAGGTGTTAAGTGTCATTTGAGATCCCCTGGGGTATCTGACATCCATCAGGGATTTGTCGGTGTGATGTTTATCTACAGCACATCATTTCCCCTCTTCCTGAGGGCAGGTTAAATACCCTGGGGTGTTGCTGCACCAAGCACCAGCATTTCAGCTACTGATTCTGGCCCCTGGCCAGTGCCCAGTCAATGTGGATAAATACAGTTATCTACTACAGACTGAGCTCTGTAGCTCTTCAGCCTAAAAAGTCTTCCATAAATACCACTGAGATGGTTTCATCTGCTGTCTGAGTCCCGTCCTGGCTTTGTGATCCCTCCTCCTGTTGGTGTAGAATGAGATTGATCAGATCTTGGCCTCTGTGCTCTTATCAAGCACACAAAGAATTGGTTCACTTTCATATACTCTCATACAGGGCTTGAAAATAACTTTTTGAATTTCTGTCTTGGATGACAGTTAAAGTACTGGACCACAAAAAAACAAAAACAAAACCAACAAACAACTAAACAAACAAACAAAAGAACAAACAACAACAAAAAAAAAAAAACAACAAAAAAACCACCAAAAAAGTGACATTGTGGGTGTATCTATTTAGCCCCAAATCATTCCTGGAATCATTTTTCACGAGACAACCTTGAGACTGCATTTGACTTTCTCCAGATTCAGCTACCACTGACAGCTCCTGGCTTTTGTTGCCCAGGTTTCTCTCTCCTTCTAGGGTGAGAAAGAACTTCTGTATTGTTTGAGTGTTTGTGATTCACCAGCTCCAGTCTGGAGTTTTTCCTTGTGACTCCTTTGCCCAGCTTCCTCGAGACATAGATTCCATCTACACATAGTTTTGCATTTTTAATGTGAAAAGACCTTTCTGTCCAGGTTCCAAAGTGCTGAGGCTTTACTACCAGCTTGTTTCAGTTTCTCCAAACTCTCCTCTTTGGAATGAGCCGAGCAATGTCAGCTACACACTTTGGTGGAGGCTTGTGTGGCTTTTGCCTGCTTTCATTTTTCTGGCATGTTCTCTTGTCTCCAGAAAATGCAAAAGTGGGTCCAAGGTGATTAAAGCAAAACATGGCTTATTTAGAGCAAAACTCTTCAAAGCACCAGGCTTTAATATTCTTCTGATAGACTCAGCATCTCCCAGGTCCTCTGGGGAGCTTTACGTGCATCAGCTTGGAAAACCTCTGATGAAACTCCACCTGAAAGAAAAATATTTTTTTTTTTATCTTTCCAGGATCCATCTGGAAAAGTAAGTCTCACATTGTCTTAGCAGAAATAAAAATGGTTTCTCCAAACTGAAAGTCTCCTTTTTGACATGGTCTTGATTTAATATTTTTTCTGGATGGAACATTACATCGACCTCTTGCTTTCCTTCCCATTGTCCCTACTGAATTAGAACAAGGACATAATTTAGTTACTCTGTTACTCCCAAAGAGCTCCTGAGACAGACCTCAATAAATAGATTATGCATATTTTCATGTACACTAAATTATGCAGTACCATGCATGTGACCCTTTGCCAAATCCAGTCAAAGCCAGAAGAAGTTTAGTGTGTGAAATGTCATTAAAAATATGGGTATGAAACCAAGAGCATGAGAGCTCAACCTGATCACTGAGATCAGATAACTTGGAACTCACAGTTATTTTCTAGAAGAGTGAGAAGGAAGTTCACCTGAACATTAACATGCAGTTCATTTCTCCACTGGCTGCAGAAACTCTAACCTGATATTCTGCCTAATGAACTGACAGACTATTCCGTACTGAATGTCATTCACTGAAATGTCGAAGTTTGAAAATGCTTTCATTTAAACCAAGGGTTGTCTGAAATTTCTGGCAATCTTATATAATTTTATGTAATTTCCTTTTTGCTTCTTTTATAGCTACTTGCTCTAAAACTACAACACTTTTATGTGTGCAGATGTCTGGGTGGAAATAAATGGTGTTTATTAAATGTTATCTTTACAACAATGAATAAATGTTATCTTTACAACAATGAAACCTACGGAATCCAGATTTCAGTTCTTTAGATCCCAAATCAGGTTTCTAAAATTAATCACTGGATTGGACATCCTTTTTGCCTCCATTAGCTATGTGGGAATACTGGGCAGTAAGTGCTGTGGAAGAGCCAGAAAAGCCAGATATGATGATCTGAAAAAAGAAAAGTTAACAGATCTCCCCATTCCATGTAGACTGGCCAGGCTGGAAAGGATATGCAGGCGTGTCTGAGTGCATGGCCAAGATAATCCATATCACTCTCTTGAGCAGCATGTTCAGGCTGGCGTTTTATAAATCAGCTCTGAGAGCTTTAACCCAAAATATTACATCTTGTGATTCACAGGCTGGTTTCAACATGCCAAATTTTTCTGTACTTGTGCCACGTCCTTGCCATTTCCAAAATGCATCCCTGTAATGTGCTACTACTTCTGTGTGGCTGAAAAATCACCACCTTTAGTGCCTTTGTGTTTGCATTTAGCCTGCAACTGGCAGAAAGTCAGACCAGAAAGCAAGACCTGTATTTATCATTTTAGTGCATTTTTATCAGGAATGGCAAAGATAAAAAGACAGATTTGAGGAGGGCTGAGGGCACATTGTTCCTTTGAATGTCTGCAACTGCCCTCAACGTAGAATCAGAGAATCAATCATAGAATCAGAGAATCATGGAGTGGTTTGGGTTGGAAGGGACCTTAAAGTCCATCCAGTCCCACCCCTGCCATGGCAGGGACACCTTCCACTGTCCCAGGTTGCTCCAAGCCCCGTCCAGCCTGGCTCTGGACACTTCCAGGGAAGGGGAATCCACAATTTATCTGTGAAATCTCTTCCAGTGCCCCACCGTCCTCTGAGTAAAGAGGGCAGTAATCTCCAAGAATTTCTTAACTTCTTGGAGAAAATAATAATTTCCATTTTTCCTCAAAATGCATCTCAGGACTTTGTTTCCTTTGCTGCTGGAGCAACATAGATCAGGACATTGTCCTGACATCCTCCTGCCTTTATTTTCAGCACTTCTAAACACTGTATTAACATTTGCAGTGATTTTTTTCTCCTTTAAGTTGAAGAAGGCTAAGGAAAAACATTTGTGTAAGGGAACACGAAGAAAGAAAAAAATACTAACGTGCTCTAAATTGGGCAGGTAGTATTGACACCATCTGAAGCTGGACTTAGCCCTCAACAAAGTTCTCATCTCTATGAAAGATTCAAACTCCTCCCCTCTCAGTGAAAGGAACCACAGTGATTTGCCAGCTCGTTTAATAATCAAATGTGAAAAACAGCAAAAAAATGCACATTCTCTGGGCACTTTCTGCTCCCCTCTGTGCTATTATCATTCTTTACCCTTTTTTGCTGAGATCCCTCTTTGTCCAGTTGGGATTCAGGCTGTTCTTACCACGACTTCAGCCAGCATCACCATGAGCTCCACGGCTGGAAGCTCTGTATTTTCAAGCCTGGTTTTATAAAATGTTCTTTAGGATCCAACACTTTATTCTTCATTGCCTCTCTCAGCCCACTGCTGCCTTCAGTGACCCATGAAATACAATACAAAGCAGGAGAAACACAGTGTGACCTGCACCTTTCTCCACCTGTTGTTTTGAATTTTCCCCTCTGAGTTTCCTGTAAGCAGCTTTGGAAGAGCTCCTGCTCGATGCTGTGCAGTGAGCTCAGGGAAGGAGCTCATGTTATTGATGTCAGCGATGCTGAAATGTTTGTCAGGTGTATTCATCCTGCAACTTGGCCTTTCAACAATACCATGGGATAAACGAGACATGACCCCAAGTCCTTAATATGTCTCTTAGCAAATATTCTACAAACATTCTTTGAATTCTTTTAAAATAAATCATTTAGACCAATCAGTCTAAGTATTGAAACGTGTTTATTCAGTTGGGGATTTAGTTGACGTGTTGCCCCAGTAGCAATGAAATTCCATTGCAAAATCACAACACCCTGCAGGAGACACCTGCAGAGATGCACTTTGAGTAAATTTCTACAGTTTATCATTGTCATGGAATCATAGAATGCTTTGGGTTGGAAGAGACCTTGAAAATCATCCCCTTCCACCCCCTGCCATGGGGACACCTTCCACTATCCCAGGTTGTTCCAAGCCCTCCCAGGGACACTTTCAGGGATGGAACAGCCACAACTTTTTTGGGAAACCTGTTCCAGCACTTTACCACCCTCAAGGGAACAATGCCTTCCTGATACCCACTCAAAACCTGCTTCCATTTTGTTTAAAATCATCCCCCTTGTCCTAGCACTACATGCCCTTGTAAACAGACTCTCTCCATGACATCTACATTAATTTCTACCCTATATCCACAGAACATAAAATATAAAGTCCAATTAATATGTTTTTTCCTCAAGCAAAAATTTTAAATAAATCATATATGCTCCATAACAGCTTCCCCTATCCTTGCCCCTCCACTGTCCAGTACAGGAGTCTGGGATTAACTTGGTTATCTATAAACATCCACAAAGTACATGTCTGAAACTACTGGAGGAAAATCCACTTTGATTTGTAAAACACTCTCTTAACTCCCCTTATGGATTTACGAAACAAAGGCTTTCCATGTCAAGGATGGGACATAGGGTTAATAGATTCAAAGTATAAAAAAAAAAAAAATCAAAATATTTCCTTTGTAGGTTTATAGAATTTAAAAGCGAGTACTTACTCTTCTCCCAAAGGATTTCTTAAAAGTGTGGCTGTCATTATCCTAAATTGGTAGTTAAGGAATTATCTGAGGAAAACTCACGTCAGAGTTCTTGTGTGCTCAGACAGGCACAGAGTTGTCGTCAAACATCTTTCAGCTGCTTGGGTTTTGCATTTGTGCCTTTTTTATCTCCACGATGCACAGTGACAGAAATTTCTGCTGTCTTTTCGAGATGAAATGAATCTCCCTAGATGAGGGGAAACTGTTTTCATTAAGATCTGTTCAGCAGAGGTGTGTTTGCTTGACAGCACTGGCATGAAAACCAATGAGACTGGAAATGGTGAGGAAGGCAGATAATCATTTACAGGGCTCTGATGGGAGGGAAGCAGCAAGAATCTGCAGTAGCCTGGGAGAATCTGATCTCCAGACTCTCTCTGCAATACCTAAATAAGGTATTTCACAAAGGAAGGCAAATAGGAGTTGCAGAATCGTGGCCCAGAGGGTGTTTCCACAGGCAGTTGTTCTAGTTGGTGGTGGAGCAGTTTGGCAGAGTGAGCAAGAGTGATGGCAAAGCCATTACTTGACCTCGGGGCCAAGGAAGGTTCCAAACCTGGTGTATTTCACAATGTGGTTACAAAATTAAAGCCATTTTCTTGCCCCTGCTATGAAACCACCACTGGTGGTTGTTGGCTGCTCCTTGAGCTCCCTCTTGTTCACAAAGAGCAGAAAAATCACTTCTGATCCAAAGGTGGGTGATGAGTTTAACATAAAAGCAAAGGCTCCTTGCTGGCTGCACAGAGATTTTTACCCTGGTAGGGGATTGCTCTGTGGTTATTGATTTGTTGCCATTGATGGATGGATTCACTGTGGTCCAGCTGTTGGCTCGGACAGAACAGCTTTGCTTTTAGACCTTTTAAGCACTTTTGGTCTACACAGCTCAGAAATGAGAGTTAAAGAGAGCCAGATAACTCTTTTACACAGGGAGGAGGGGAATAGAAGACTAGAGACAGCAAGAAGATAAGGACACACTAGAAATAAACTTGTCTACAAAGAGATGTTCTGATTCTTGGATAAAAGCGCTTTAGTTCTTCAAGGAGCCTTAGGAAGTCAGATCTGATATGGATACCTGTCCATGGTAACGAGAAAATATTTTCAAATTTCGAATGCTCTGAAATGAATTTATATTACTGAAGCCTTCACACGTATTCTATTTAACCAGTTTTCTTTAAGTCTTTGTTAAGTCTCCAGTAATTAAGAAAATAATTCTGTTCATTAGTTGCTGCCTGTTCTGTGCTGTCCCTTTTCAATTAATTTAGCCACTATTTGCTCCTCAGTCTGCAGCAGAACTGGTGACAGGGAATATCTGCTCTGTGTGCTCCTGTTTGAATGTATTTCAGCAGAACATGCTATCAAGCTTTTTGGGATATGAGGGACTCTACAACTCCAGAAAACATCAGCTGTGCTAATGCTGGGAAATTGAACACCACTAGGGAACATCCTAAGCTACAGGAATTTGGTCACTAAACCCTTATTAAATTATTATTAAATGAATGATAAATAATTTGCACGTTGAATGGGTTTGCAGGTCGCCTGAGATTCTTCTTTGCAATGCCTGGGCTCAAATCAGAGATGATCCCATCTCGTACATCATTCCCAGCAGGCAGTGTGCAGATGGCCACTCTGCTTGGAGGGCTGAAGAGGTTAAACAATTCCTACAAACCCTTTTGCCTCAATCCAAACCCAGCACACATCTCAGTCGCTGTGTGTGTGGGGAGGGTGTGTGAAGCGTGGCTGAAAAAAACACCACAAATGAACAGACAGAAAAAATTCTGCCTTGTGCCTCCCACACTCCACAGCTCCTGTGCTATTCTAGCTCTCCTGGCAGTGCTGTGGGATTGCAGAAGTATCTTGAGGCAAAGTCCCTCAGTTTAGTCATGACTCTGTGCTTTGATAGCACGTGTTGTGGCAAGTCTGGATTATGGCTTTTCTGGAGATCCAGAGTTCAAACCCTGCATGAAGTGAGGCCTCAGCTGAGACAGGGCAGGAGAGATCTCCCTTGGTGGACAGACCTGATTCACCAGAGAGGTGGGAAGTGTGCTGGAAGAGAGAGTTGGCTGCGCATCAAAGAGCCTGTATACTCAACTTGCAGATTCCTGGGAAGTTGTTTCCTTAGTGACAATAACAACAAGAGCAATTTTAGAGCATTTTCTTCATGTCTGTTTTTAGTGCTTCAGAGATGTTCAGAAGTCAGAGTACAACTGGCACTTATCTTCAGGAGGGTTGTTTTTTTACTGGGTTGTCTTTTCTCTTTTTGTACCTCACGTTGACATATGAGAATTTTTGTTTATCATAGGGATCTGTCTTAAGACTGTTGGCATTTTTAAATCCACAGACACCCTGGGAGCTGAAGGAACAGATCTTGAAAGACTTTTAATATTCCTGTAAATAGTAACAAGTTGGGAGGTTATCCCTGTGACATCAGTGCTGGGGGGAGTGGAGGGTGGACACTCCTTAAAGCCAATCCTGCTGCCATGGAAGGGACTCACCAACCCCCAGAGCTAGGCTTGTAAAAGGAAAAATTAAGGAAGTGAAATGGGAAAAAAACCCAACACAAAATCATGCTTAAGAGACAAATCTTGATAAAAGTCATCAACCTCCATATTTGTTAACATTCATGTTAAATTTTGAAAAAAAAATAAATAAAAATTAACGTGATCTGGGGGGTGAAGAGGAGAAAATATAGAATTCTAGAATGGTGTGGGTTGAAAGGGACCTTAAGGTTCATCTCATTCCAACCCCCTGCCATGGGCAGGGACATCCCCCACTATCCCGCTGTCTCCAAGCCCTGTCCAACCTGGCCTTGGGCACTTCCAGGGATGGGACGTCCTTGAAAGAGAATGACCTGGAATTAGCTGAAAGATGGAACTGTTGTAGCAATAAAACCAATTTTTCAGTCTTTTCTGAAGAAACCATGCAAGGTGAACACCTACTCTTCACCCTGGCAATTAAAGACCCTGAGCTCTCTCACAGGAATTTAGTTTTGATTTCCAAGAAAATGAGGCTGACTGAAACCCTCATGAAAATACGTAATCTGGAAGCTGGGACAACCTTTAGAGGTCACAGCGTGTTGTGAAACAGAGGTGGAACAAGGAAAAAAAAGTACAAACTCTATTATTTCTGAATTAGGAGGGCAGTCGGTACAGGCTTCATCTTTAACCAAAGAGACCAAAGAGTGATTGAAGTCAAAATATGATTCATGCCACGGAGGTGTCAGGCTCTTTTTATTAACAGCAGAAAGAGACTAAAATATCTCTGCTTATAATTTAAACACTAATAATTAACTGGGAAGAACTCTTTGTCCAGGAGCAGCACAGTCAATTCACTAACACCACATGATTCTTTCTTTGTTCAGGGCATCACGTAATTCTCAATAAATTTCAATGTCATGAGCAACTTTGTTTTCCCTTCCTTAGTCAGGGCAGGGGGGCTTAGAACATCGTGTGTGTGCATTTCCAAATGTGCTTTTAATTTCTGTTCAATTTAAATTATGAATTGCTAGAAACTGAATCAGAATGAACCATATGGCATGGTCCAATATGGAAAAAAATCAATGAAAAAGATAAAAATTAATCTATCTATCTATCTATCTATCTATCTATCTATCTCTCTCTCTATATATATATATACTTAAAATATTCCTGAAATACTTTCCCCAATTATAAAAAAATAAAAATTTCAAACTCTGTCTCCTAACTCATCATCCTTTTTTCAGGTGGGAAAAAAAAAAAGCTGAAAGTGTAAACAACAAACAGAAATAGAATTTATGATTAAATATAGATTGTCAATTTGCTGTTTTAACACTTTAGATCATTAATTTAGATGGGAGATCCCAAATAATGAAGCAGCAAGATTAATTAAGTTCTAAGTTCTATTTTGGATGACTTATGCTGGTGTCCACATTTCACACCAGCTTTGGAGCCAAATTTCAGTCTCTCTTGTGAACTGTTCCTTGCTGTTATGCAACTACTTTTTTTTCACCATTATTAAGTGGTTCCAGCCTAGACTTGAATCTTTATCCCTTCATCAAAAACCTGATCAGGTTTGACTCAGCTCTGCAACACATGGATGATAAAATCTGAGATCACAAACTGTGCACTGCATGTGTGTTTTACATTAAACCACTCGATAGTATCTGAGAAAATGAAAGTGATTTTTCTTAGCTCCAGCCTTCCAGGCTCTTTTCATGGGTGAATCTATTAGAGCAGAATAGCAAATTAGGAATTAAAAGATTTACTAGGTGAAAGCAGAGAAATCCCACATGGGATGCAAGATGATATGTTGGTTATGTAGTGGGGAGGGGGGAAGCAAGGAGGAGTGAAAACAAGTAGCACAACAAGAGTTGAACAAATTAAACTGACAGTGCACCATTTACTGAGCGTGATGTGAACACATTGATTAAATGGCAAATTAAAGAGCAGGAGAGTTTGCTTCATATTTTATTACTGGAAAATTATTCCAGTCAGAAAATTAGAATATGTGCATTGCTAAGACCCAGCATCACCTGCTCTGTCAAGAATGACAAAATGAATCTGCTGTTTGAGACCTAAAATCATAGATATCAAGAGAAGTAGCACATAACAAGAAAAAGGGGGAAAAGAACCCCATAGGACCATAGGAAGACCTTGGGTCCATGAGTTTTGAAGTCCATGCAGTTGTTTTGGAGCCCTGCAGTTCCCTGAAGACATCAGAACCTCCAGCCAGCTCCACCATCTCATCATCATCTCTTCAATCTCCCCGCTGAGCTGCTGAGGGGAGCTCCCTTACCCGATTGTCTCTCACTGGCCTTGGCTGGCAAAGCTTTATTCTTTCATAGAATCACAAAATCATAGAATCACAGAACATTTGGGGTTGGAAGGGACCTTAAAGATCATCCACTTCCCACCCCTGCCATGGGCAGGGACACCTTCCACTGTCCCAGGCTGCTCCAAGCCCTGTCCAGCCTGGCCTTGGACACTTCCAGGGATCCAGGGGCAGCCACAGCTTCTCTGGGCACCCTGTGCCAGGGCCTGCCCACCCTCTAAGTAAAGAATTTCTTCCCAGTATCCAACCTAAATCAACCCAGTATTTTACCCAATTCACCTGGAGTAAGGTGGGTCAGGCAGTGATGCTGCAGGGAGCTCGATGTGGACAGGCAGTGGTGGATTGGTGTCTCCAGGCTGACTGGGGGTAATGTCCTTTCCAGCACAGCCAGAGCTGGGGACAGGCACGTCTGTAGCCTCCCTGAGGTGTTTGGAGCATTCCTATGGGATTTGTACCCAATGGTGGGCACCTCATTTCTACAGAGAGGCAGCAGAAGGAAAGAATTCACATCTTCTAATGAAGATATTTCAATTTCCTCTCAGCTAGTGCAAACAAATTCTATTAACTTAAAAACAGTTGAAAAGAAAAACATGGTGAAAGTAAAAAAAGTGAATTTGGTGTTATTCCCTATGCTGGTGATCAGAGGAGGTACAGCAGGTACTTGAAGCTAAATTAATCCTTTGTGTATCTGTAATACTGAGGTTACCTAGATGTGAAGTACTCACTGTCCTCCTTTCTCACTCAAGGCACTCTGCAAAAGTTGATGCTTTTGTCTTCAGAGATGAACATTGCCTTGAGGAGGCCTCTACATGTGGGAGCGAACTGGGGTGTTTGGTTTGCTTTGGGAAGCACATTAAAAAAAGCAGGAGAAGGAGAAAAACACATTAATTTCCATTTTAGACAGATGCTAATAATGGCCTTTTGGGCTGGAGCTGGATGACTGTCACTGAATAAACCTTATTAGGTTTTATTCACCTATTATTTATGACCTGTAAGCCTTAATGTCCTGGTTTGGGTTTGAGAATTGTTTAATAGTTTTTTTTCTTTTTGGAAGGGTTATTTGCTTGCTATCCTACATTATTTTGATTTTAAAAACCGTCATTATTTTCTTTGCTGACTTGGAGATAACACAGAACACCACACTCCTTCGCAGAGCATGAGCCAGAATTATTTTTATAAAACCTGTTATTATTATCCATCAAGAAGGATTTTGTGATCAATTAGAGCCAAACATTGCTGGATAGAATTAAACAATCCAAAAGACATCTAAATCCACGCCACAACATTTTGGTTTCATGTAAGTGGGAAACCATCACACACCCAAAAGAGTACAAAATATTCCTGGAAAAAAAATTATTCTCTGCCTCACACTGTGTTTTCATTTCATTGCTGTTTCTGAATAAAACAATTTTCAATAAAATACCCAATTCTTTGGACATGTCTAATGGCAGCCAAGCTGAGCCCTGGAGAGTCCTCTGTGTACCATCCTATCCAGCCTCCAGCATAAAATTTATTCTGCTTGTCCAAAACAGGCTCCTGCTGTGCTGACTCCAGGTTATCACACATTCAGTTTTATTTGCTGAGAGAAGATCATTCTCTTCCTTTCCTTTCTGTGTCCCTCTCCTGCTTTCCCCAGTGAGTTACATGTTTCAGAAAAACATATAAACTCATCCCATGCCTCATTTGCTGCAGCTGGCAACAAACTCCAGGGACGGAAGTGAGCTCTGGGATATCACGGAGGAAATACCATAAAATGCAGATTCACCTTTTCTACTGCATGTGGAGGATTTGGTTGGGGTTTGTTTGTTTTGGGGTGGAGATTTTTGGGGTTTTGTTTGTTTGTGGGGCTATTTTGGTGGTTTTATTTTGCTTCATTTGGTCAGTTGGTTGGTTTAGGGGTCTTATTTGAGGCGTACCTTCAAAGAAAAAATGGTCTTTGGTACAGAATACATTCCCAGGGTATGAGATTCCCAGGAATGAGATGCTATTTCACCAGGCTGGCCTGAGGCAGAAAATGCTGTGAAGAAAACTCAAAATTATTCCGTGCTACCAGTACCTAATTCCTAGGATTGCTTCCGTGTTTAAACACAAGGATATTTCCAAGGTCAGCCAAAGCACAGATAAACCATTAAAATTTGCCCTAGGTTTTGCCAGCTGGCTCTCACCTACCATTGATGGTTTCTCCTTTATTTTCTTGTCCTGGTCCACCTTTAATCCTCTCTTTAATCCTTTATTTGGATGAGGAAGCCCAAGGAGACTCCTTGAATGAGCTCTGTGCCATCTGCAGCCATGAGGGTCCTCAGTGATGCAGCCTGCAGAAATGAGGGCTTTGGGACAGCTGCAATCCTTGTCTTAATAAATTGCATTCTTTGGAGGCTGCTGAAGTGGATCTCCCAGTGCTGGAGATCAGTGAAACGTTCTCTTTCTTAGGTTGCTTTTATTCAGATTGGATATTAGGAAGTGTCCTGATCATTTTCAAAAGTTTTTATCAAATGCTGGCTGTGGTGGGCAGGTCCTGTGTGTCCATGAGAAACCAGCCTAGGAAATTGTACCCATCTAGAGCACTGTTCTTGGAGCTATTCCAAGAGCTTAGAAGGAACCCTCTCCACAGGGTATTCAAGGAAATAGGGGAATAATGTAGAACTGATAAATTACACATCATGATGAAATTGTGAAATCTTTGGCCAAAATCCTCTGTCCTAAAGACTTTCTAAAGGATTAAATCATTACCCGATGTGCTGGAAAGGCACATGATGATGATCACATTTTTTCACTGCCATCTTTTTCATTTAAATTACATATTAAGCTCAAGGTGGGTGTGAAAGAAGACCTGAACAGAAATTACATTTGATCTGATGTGAGGAAAGTAGAGGGAGGAGTTTGGAACAAGAAGAAAGAAGCTGTTGTTAAACACACTATTTAACTTTAATTTGCTGCCCATTGTAAGATGCTACTCACCAGCTGAGTGTGGTTTTGGCAACTTTTAATTTTTGGAATGAATCTTTTCATGCTTTTTCTCAAGTCCTTCTCTTTCCCTCCCTTCCTCCTGATAGAAAACATAGAGAAATAGGATGTAATTAATCTGTTGCTTTGAAATACATAATTTAGGATAAACTAACATAGGCTGTGAACTCTATGGGATGTGCTGATTGCATCTCAGGGACTATACAAGGGATCTGTGGAAATTATCTCGGGTTTAGAGGTACACATTTTAATGAGATAACTCTCACCCCATGGGGAGAGATGCATTTTCACTCTGTCTTTGAGACATGACTCAACCCATTTCAAACTGAGCAGTGGGCACGTTGGAGAAGAGGGGATTTCAGCTTGGTTGGATTTACGTGTTTATATCCTGGGTTTTACTGGGATGCATGACGATAAAATGACAAAGCTATCCAGTGGAAAGGAACGGCACTTTGATTGTTTTCTGGGCCACAAGGGATATTCCAGTTCCACATGACACCTAAAGGAAAATGTGAATCACAGCGAGTTGCTTCTCATCCGATGACCACCCTGCCAGTTTATAAACTTCACAATCAGACAGCTTAATATCTATAATCAGGATTTCCAGCTTTCCCTTCAACAGACACATCCGAGACAGGAAAATTATTACTCATTTTTTTTTAGTTTCCATTGTCTCCCGTTCACACAGGATCTGTAGATAAGATTGCTGCTGTAGTAGCTTGGAATTTGACAGAAGTATAAACAATGCTACAATGGATACAACTGACATCTTCTAGTTGTGTTTTGATGAGTTTCTCTTGGGTTTTTTTAACACCTCTAGAACTGATAACAGAACACATCATTTATTGTCCAATGATCATACGAAATCATTTTGGTCCTGCGCTGTTCTGACCGTCCCAGGTATTCCCTCAGGGCCATATTCTGTCACCCTATAGAACACCATAGGGGCCAGCTCATCTTCCAGAGCTCTCATCTGGAGATCCATGAGCAGACAACGGGGGTGAATACACAGATAATCACTGGCTGAAAAGATGATTACATGGGAGTGAATCACTTCCCTTCATTTATATCTGCTTTTTTTTTTTTTTTTTTTCTTCTGTTTGTTTTTATTTTCCTAGAAGTGGTAAAGCTACTTTATTCATAATAGTAGTGAAGTGGTGGTGTATGAATGAAACTGAATATGTACATTATGTATGGGAAGGGAAGGGAAGGGAAGGGAAGGGAAGGGAAGGGAAGGGAAGGGAAGGGAAGGGAAGGGAAGGGAAGGGAAGGGAAGGGAAGGGAAGGGAAGGGAAGGGAAGGGAAGGGAAGGGAAGGGAAGGGAAGGGAAGGGAAGGGAAGGGAAGGGAAGGGAAGGGAAGGGAAGGGAAGGGAAGGGAAGGGAAGGGAAGGGAAGGGAAGGGAAGGGAAGGGAAGGGAAGGGAAGGGAAGGGAAGGGAAGGGAAGGGAAGGGAAGGGAAGGGAAGGGAAGGGAAGGGAAGGGAAGGAAAGGAAAGGAAAGGAAAGGAAAGGAAAGGAAAGGAAAGGAAAGGAAAGGAAAGGAAAGGAAAGGAAAGGAAAGGAAAGGAAAGGAAAGGAAAGGAAAGGAAAGGAAAGGAAAGGAAAGGAAAGGAAAGGAAAGGAAAGGAAAGGAAAGGAAAGGAAAGGAAAGGAAAGGGAGAAATTTTTTCTCTAGACACTTTCCTTTCTGACTCAGGCTATGACTGCCTTTTGTGTCAGATCTTTTAGAACCATAGAATCTTTTAGGCAGGAAAAGACTTCCAAGATGATCGAGTCCAACCATTAGCTGAGCATCACCAGGTTCATCACTAAACCCTGTCCTAAAGTGCCACATCCATGCACCCTTGAAACACCTCCACTGACGCATTTTTCCTCATCAAAGATTTCCTCATTGAAGGGACATGAGTTTACTCCGTGCTTTAAGATGAAAAGTGGGATCCAGCTCTGAATCAGAGCCATTGCAAAGGTTGGGAATCTGTATCTATTAACACTGCAGTGTCTTCATGTGTCAGAGAAATTGGTTTACAAATATCCACATTATATGGAGTCCTCTCAAAATCCTGATTTTATTTTTATTTTCCTCCTCTCTCTGGAAGGCACATTCCAGTCTTTTTTCTGCTGCTGGTCCAAAGCTTTCTTCCAATTTCCAGCTTAACCTCTTGACCCAACACTGACTTTGATTTCTATCACTTTTTTTCCTCTTTAATTTGATATTTATGCTGTTCTCAGGGCTGTTCCTATTCCACACAGGCTCTCTTGAGCTGATCACACTGATTTTGTGCTTTATTACCCCTCTGTTTGCCAGGATGAGTAGCACATTGTCTGGGAGCAAGGCAAAGCCATGTGGTGCAGAGGGCAATTTCTTCCATTCACCGTGGAAGCAGCTGAGAGAAGCCAGCGTGGATAGAGATGGTTCCCTTTCAGACAGCCAGATTTATGTGCCTTGGATTCCATCCCTGGTGTTGCAAGAACACGTGCTGTGGAAGGTCCTAATAATGTCCAAGCGTAATGAGTTTATTAAGCACAATATGGGACACAGCTGGGAGCCCAGGCTGTCAGAAATGCAATAGCGAAGGAGGACAATAGGAAATGTGGAGGAAAAGAAAATTACACAGTTTCTAAGTGCTCATGCAGTGTCTTAACCTTATCTTTCAGTGTGGTAGAGAAGGCTGAAACTGTTAAAACAAAAAAGGGATTTTCACTTCCCTAAGAATGGAAAAGACAAGATTGTAGCCCCAGGCTTATTCTGGGATTCATTTCCTTGACAAATCACACTTGAGGAAACACAATAATAGAAGCATTTTTTTCTCTACCCAGTGAGAAGCTGGGAAACATATCTGTCCCTTTATCGAGATGGGCTGGAGTTTGGCCCATGAAACTTTTGCTGTTGATTAGAAGTGTAGAGGAGGAGTGTGGATGTTCATCTGGGCCATCACCACAGATTGTCAGCTCAGAATGCTCAGTGATGTACAAGCTGCTGCATTCAGAACGCCCCTGACTTTGCACAGGAAAATACCAAGGAGTTGTACACATGAGGCAAAGAAAGATCATTTGATCATCCTCTCTGAACAACTTGGCAGTTTTTCCACACTCCCAAGCACCCTTTTCTCAATACCAGGTTTATATCAGACTGTTTTCTTCACACCATCTTGTATTTATTCCTTTGGCATCAGGAAATACAATCTCATTGTATTCACCACATGACAAACCAACAGATTGCACCCTTTCATTGCCTATTTTATTACTTTTGTCCTGCTCTCTGACAGGAGGGTTAGTCTTGTTTCCCAGGGGTGATAAGAGTTTGTTGTGCTGATGCTGGAGCTCCAAGACTGAAGTCTTGCCCTTGGGTCCATCACCAGCTCCAGGAACTCTCCTCTGGAGTGCTAAATGAACTGTGGAATGTTTTGTTAAAGATACTCTTGGCATTTTCTCGCAGCTGAGAGCACCTTGTGTGGAGCCTGGCTCAGGTCTGGGGAGCAAAGGTGGCTTTATAATGGCAGTTTGATCATAAGATAATCAGCTCAGCACATCAGCAGGGCTAATTGAGGGTGTTAACAATGGCCCCAGACTCTGATAAACAGAATATTTTGAGTTAAGGAATGGTTTTGAAGGTACAGTCCAAGTCCTGCACTTGGGAAGATCCTCAGAGACAATGGGAATAAAAGGCTCTGGTCCAGAGCTGCATTTTCTGCTCTGCTCTTTCTCTTTCCTCTGCCTGTGAGGGATGTCTGCTGCACATGTGCTCAGCAGGTCCAAGGCAGAGCCTGAAGGACAGGTTGCTGGACTGTTTACAGCCTTTTACAACCTTCTGTGTGATCATGAAAAACAATATTTACACCTACAGCCAGGGCAGTAAACGCAAACCACCAGTCAAGGAAAGCAAATTAACCAAGGAGCTCCTGCTCTGGCATTGGTCTGCCAGGTAGAGAACACATTTTCCTGGTTGTGGAGTAATTATTCTGAGGGCCCTCGCCAAGCAGCACTTAAAACCCTGCTGGAATGGAGCAGCACATCGTTATCTTTATGATCCCAGTATTAATTTCATATTAGCAGTGAAGTATCACATATCCCACAGATGCTCAAGAAGGATAATTGATCTGCTGTGAAAAGGGGGATCTTCTCACATGATTATTTTCTTTTGCTTCACCTAATGCTTCCTGAATGTGTGGTGGTTTGCAATTATTTCCCTGCATTGGAGAGTCTATGGTCCTTAGTTAAGAAGTTTTGTCATTTCACCAGGCCTCTGGGGACATCAGCAACATCAGGGCACAATAAATCTGATGGATAATGCAATAGGGAAAATAATGCCAATCAAGGCAAGAATTTTATTGATGATGTTATGTGGGAGACCTGCCAAGAAAAGCAATTCTGTGCCCAGGGAGGGATGAATTGTGTTCCATAGCCTCTGCTATCATGAGTCCATCACTGCAAAGATAAGCTAGAAAATCTTGACCTCTGGATGCATGACCCACTCCTGTCCACCTGAATTTTCAGAGAGCCTGAAGCAGGACCTCCATCAAACAGACATTCAAAGTTATTACAATATCAAAATACTCAGATACCCAGAACTGAGATGTCATTAACCTTCAATGTTTCATCATATCTGTACTGGTGAAGCAGCATAATAGGATGGAGAGTAATTGTTATATTGTGAGAAATTCTTTTATTTACAAAATTCAGGCATTTAAAATGGAGGTTGTTTTAAAACAAAATATCAAGTCTTGCTTAGTTTTATACATATGTCCCAGAAAAGCATAAATTTTCAAAGCTCAGGAAAGGCTGGGCTTTATGAGCACAAATATGAAGGGAAGGGATATAGAGGGTGAAGACTTTTAAAAAGTTTTTGATAATTTGCAGGTAGTCAAGAAATTAATCAGATCTTCATATAGTGTAAATTTGGATATCTTTCTTGAATTGGCTGAGCAACACTTACTAAAATCTGTTTTAGAATAGCTTTAGGGGTTTTTTTTATATATTAGGAAAATTCTATAAAGCTAGAGGACTACAAAATGCAGGAGCTGTGAGGTTATACAGAAGTGATAAGGAGTGTACTTTGTAAGGACAAATTGTAATGCTCATATCTTCACAGAATTTCAATTTAATTGAAACCACTCACAGGAAAATATTAAAAAAAAACCCCAAAAACCAACACTCCACCAAAATTGTAATGGGGGATAGCTGAAATAAAATATACATGGAAGTTATTGGGCTGTGTTAACAAAAGGAACTAAGATAACTTTGAAAGTAAGAAAAGGCTGAAACATGGAGGGAAGTCAGGGCTCTGTTTTACTTACCATTAATGCTTTGGTGTCTTAAACTTTGGGAATGGGATTTTCTGTTTGCCATTTTCTGTTCATCAGGCCTGAACAAACAGAAGAAAAGAAAACTGGTTCTTGCAGTAATTCACTTTGTCCAAAATTAGACAGAGTATAAGAGAGCCATAGAATGGTTTGAGGTGGGAGGGACCTTTTAAAAGAAGTCACCCAGTCCAACCCCCTGCCATGGCAGGGGCACTTTCCACTAGATCAGGTCCCTCCAATCCCCATCCAACCTGGCCTTAAGGCTCAAGGTTTGGGATACAGAAATTGCTCCCTGAGGTTACCTACATCTCCACGGACTGTAGAGGGAGCCTGGGCAGGCTGGGCTGAACTATAAAGACCTTTCTGATGTGGGAACACTGGTTAATGCCTTCACTAATGATCAGGATGATGGGACAGAGTGCACCTGCCAGAAGGGTGAAGGTTACACAAATTTAAGACCAGGATAGACCAGGAGGTTGATTGTGCTGTTGCTCAGAGGGAACCAGAGAGGTTTGAGAAATAGGCAGAAGGATGAAGTAGAAAGAGCCATGCAAAGTCCTGCACTGGGAGAGGAATAATTCCATGCTCAAGGAATCAGCTGCTGGGAAGCAGCTCTACAGAGAAGGACCTAAAGCTCTGGGTGGACACAAAGTGGATCCCGAGCCAGCAAAGTGCCCTTGTGGCAATGAAATCCAAAAGCATCCTCAGCTGTGTGAGGAAGAGCCTTGGCAGCACGTCAAGGGAGGTGATAATTCCTCTCTCTCAGCCCTGGAGTGCCTGGTCCAGTGCTGGGCTGAGAGAGCAGGAACACAGTGGGTTCTGCAAGGAGCCACAAAGATTATTAAGGAATTACAACAAGAGGCTCAGAGACCTGTGGCTGTTTAGCCTGGAGAAGAGAAGATTTGGGGGGGATCTTGTCAATGTGTAGAGATACCTGATGAGAGGGTGCAAAGGAAAAATGGACCCAGGCTCTTCTCTGAGCTGACAAGAGGCAACAAGCACAAACAGTCATACAGGAAATTCAGAGATCATTTAAGATAACACTTTATTATTGTTAGAATTTTCAAATAGTAAAAGAGGTTGAACAGATAAATTGTTGAGTCTCAATATTTGAGATATTCAGAAACTGATTGAAAATAAGTTTTGAATTACCTGCTGTAGCTGACCCTGCTTTGAGAAGGGGAGTTGGACTAGACAAACTCTAGAGATCCTTCCTACCCCAAATTCTGTGAATCCTCTTTGGCAGTCATTCTTCTTGCAAAATCACGTTGCTTTGATTTATTTCCTACACAGGTCCTCATAGAAGTAACTGAAAATAATAATCCTACTTCATATAGAAGTATTTGGACACCTAAGCTCTCATTTTCATGTGGGAGTCTCAGCATCTGCAGTTTACAATTTCCTGCTTCTATAATCACACCTTTATCTTCACTTTTAGAAAGGGAGTTCTAGTAAAATTCACAGGTGTTTTCTGAGTTTTATGCAAGGAAAAGAAAATACCTTAAGCCTATTCCTCCAGAAAGTAAAAGGATCATTACTGAGTATTGCTAACAGACTTGGATATTCATTAACACTGAAATGCCTAAGCCAGGCAGCAGCTGAATCTGTTTCTTTTAAATATATCCAAAATTGTTTTAGTGCTGTATCAGCTCCCTTTTAAATTTTTTTTTTTTCTTAAGCAGCAATTTTCCTGCACAGTGAAAAAACTGGATGCCAGCAGGGTCTGCCTGAATGGAACTGTCACAAATGGATATTTTTCAGCCTATGATTCCCACATCAGATCACATGTTAGAGCAGTGGGCAGCCTCCATCCATCCTTGTGGACCAGTCTGTGAAAAAAAAATCCACGTTGTTTGTTGACAACTCTTTCAGGCAAAGGTTTGGGATTTTTGCCTGAGACCCTCAAGACATTCATGTGCAGCTGAAAAGGGTTTTGTCCTTTGTAGAAGTAAATCCTTTCTGAAAATCCAGCTCTTAGACCTCCTGATGTAATGACCCTTTGAATCCTGTTTTGTCATTGACAGCAGACTTGGTGAGTGAAAACAAGGACTTGAGGGACTTTCCCAGTAAAGTGCATAAGGGGAAAATAAAAGTTATCTTGGTTTATAAAAGAAAGTAGAGTCAGACCCTCAGCTGCTGTGACCCATGAAGAAGCTTTAATTTCAGCAAATATAGAAAGTAGGTAAACAAAACCAACCCAAAATATTTAAACTTCAAGAAATAATAACTACTTTATTAAAGATAGTGGAAAGATCATGATGTTCTTTTCCTTTGCCTTAATGGGGTTGCTCTTGGTGGAGAATTTTCCATGGAAAGCTTTAGGGCTGTTGCTGTCTGGTGTTAAATCTTCCTTTAGGTTTTCTGTTGTATTAAGTATATGAGTATCAATTTATTGACACCTAAACCAATCAAATTCCTCCTCAGCCCCTTGTGGCAGGTGAAACTTTGCTGTTTTGGGTTTCATATTGCTGATCCATGTATTTCAGACTGCAGCTGGAGTCATTCTGTCCAGATTTAGATCTCCACAGTGTAGATGTCCACAAACAAGCTGGCTGTTCAGAATTCCTTTACACTCTGGGAGGGGAGCTGGAAGTTTGAAGGAGATGGTTAAAATAGGTCAGACAAAACACTTTCTTCACGTCTGCTTCTCTCTGCTGATATAAAAAGAGACTTGACAATGAGCTCATGTGTGAGGATGTCTCCCCTGGGTTTCTAAAATTAGGAGACATGTCCTAGGTCACTGAGGGGTTGATTTCCCAATTCTGCTCATAGCTGGTGAGCAGGAACATGAGGAAGGGGCACTGTGCCTTTTAAATAAATGATGTAGCTGGAATCCCACATTTGGGAATTTGCAGGAGGGAAATCTTAGAATGCAATGGCTTTTGCACCTTTTATTGAGAGCCTAAAGATAGAAAAATTTTGGGTGTATCACGAAAGGTGTTCCAGCCCTCAGGAGAGCCACTGAGCTGGGCAGGGGGCTGGAACACCTCTCCTGTGAATTCAGGCTGGGAGTCGGGACTGTTCATCCTGGAGAAGAGGAGGCTCCAGGGAGACCTTAGGGCACCTTCCAGTGCCTAAAGGGGGTTAAAAGAAGGCTGGAGAGGGATTCTTCATGTCATGAAAGTCCAAGGGGGAATGGCTCTAAATTGAGGGAGGGTAGGTTGAGATTAGATATTGGGAAGAAATCCTTTTCTGTGATGTTGGTGAGGCACTGGAACAGGTTGCCCAGAGAGTTCGTGGACTGACAATCCCTGGAGGTGTCCAGGGCCAGAAATCTGCTCTAGTGGAAGCTGTCCCTGTCCATGGCAGGAGGTTGGAATGACAATCTTTAAGGTTCCTTCCAACCCCAAGCCATTCTAGGACTTTATGATTATTACCTGTTCATATATTTTGCACCCAGTAATTCTCCACTCATGTGGAGAATTATGTTCTTCATGTCTCTAAGAAGTATTGGACTAACTGGACATGGGGTGTTTGACTTTCCTGAAATGTATTCAGTCTGCAAAACCTCAATTTCTCCTGCATTTTGTCAGAAGCTTTCAGATTTCCACTGAAATCTGAAAGCAGCTTGGTTGTGGGGCAGGAAGAGGATGTGGTGGGAGGCGCTGCCTGGACACTGAAGAGAGGTGAATTGAGTAATGAATTCCCATCAGATCTTCAGTGGTCTAAACCATTGTGGGTCAGTTTTGAGATGTCTTGGTTTCCTTTCAAACCACTGGCACGCGTCCCAGAGGACCACAACAAGGAGCCCAGCAGATCAGGTGGTTTATTTCGGGTGAGATCTCAGTAAGAGCTCGTAACTGCCTTGGAAAGCCATTAAAAATCCTCTTTCATTATCCAAAAAATTCTCATTTCATTCATCCAGTGGGTACACTCTGTGATGCTGTGTAATGATTTTACCCATATTTGATACGGGGACTTTTTACCCTTTTGAGCAGTGATTAATTACATTTTTTATGCCTCCCTGGGAGTAGTCCCACTGTACCTAGAAAGGTCTCACTATGTGGTTTTGTTCATTGGTGACATCAGATTGTGCAGCTGACACTTCTGGGCTTCTCATGGAGGAATTGTCCTCACCAGCCTCCAGAGACCTTTTTAGATGGAGAAGGAAATGGGCACTTGCAGCAGAACAAGTTTTGCCAGAGCTTTTCCAACCTACCCTTGAAGCAACCCAGATACTTTCATAAAGAATCTGCTGTGGCACTGAAAGCGTTTCCAGTGGACAAACAAATTCACCTTCAGAGGGGACGAATTATTTTCTTAAGTCACTAGGTGACCAAAACAATGTTCTTTTTATTTTTTTTTCTTCTTTCTTCCTGTATATCAGCCATGCTTGAAATAAACCCCTGAAACTGATTTTGTTTTAGCAACAACCAGCTGATTTTCAGATTCTCAGACACTTCAACAGCCCTTCTGTTTCACCAGAGATAACTGAATATTATTCTGAGGAACTGTTTATCCATAACTGAAAGGTGCAACCCCTCTGGTATTGGCTCTCCTGACTTCACTAATTTTAATTACAGTGGCAGATGCAGATAAAACAACAACATGAAGCATCAGTAATGAAATTACAGGATTTATCAACCAGTGACATCAGAAGAAAATATAATCATTCAAGCTTCCCTTCCAAATCCAATAGTGATATATTTATTTCTTCTTCTCAGTACTGAATGGTAATGTTTCATCAGCATTACCTATATTTTTAAAAAAGGTTTATTTTTGTAGCATAACATGGCTGATAGTACTTATTGAGGAGGTAGCTGGGCTTTAATTTGTGATAGAGGTAACTTCCCTTTAATTGATAATACAGATAAGTAGCCTTTAATTAGTAGTAGGTGGACATGCCAGGAACAACTCAGCAATAGAAAAGGCTCTGATGCAGGTCCAGGGCAGTTCTGGTAGCTGTTTTTCCCTAATAAACACTCCAGTCTCTGTGGATGACATGAAGGCCTCAGCCCAGTATTTGGTGCAGGTTTCCATGACTACCTTGAAGGCAAAATATGAAGTAGATTCTTTTTTTTTCCCTGCAATATGTGAAAGAAAAGCCATGAAATGGTTTGCAGATGTTCTTGTTGTCTGTTTAGAAGCTCCTTTGAAACTCAGACAAGACAGAAAACAACCACCCTCCACTTTTCAAACCTAGGTTTAAGTAAAGCCAGGTTAAAGTAAAAAGAGTGTTCTCTAAAGGTCACCACTTTCCCCCAGGGCATCTCTATGTGTCCATCTTTTAGTCAGGCATCTCCCACCCTTCCACTGCACTCTGATCATCTCCTGATGCATTGCAGTGACAGAATGAGAGGACAGAACACAACCTCCACACCCCTCTCTGGCTTTCCTGGACCCAGCTGCACACAGGAGTGCAAATGATCAGGAAATAATTCCAAATCCAATGGCTGCTAATGCGTCTGTCTGGTTTTGTCTTGCTTCTGTTAATGGAATTCCAAGTCCCCGTGGCTGAATGTCACCAGGGATGTTTGCTGTCCTCCTCAGCTGAGATCTTATCAATTGCTCATTATTTGATAAACCATCAGAAATACAGTAAAGTAATTAAATTCAGTGCCAGAACAGAGCGTGAGCGACTGATCAAGTGAGGATAGAAGAAAACAGATCAGTTTAGAGTGAATTTCATGAATCATTGTTCTCCCAAAATTTAGAGAGAGATTAATTTTCCTGCTTTATTTTTTAATTGAAAGACTCTCTCCTTTCTAAATGCTGGTGTCCTGGCAGCGTGTTGCAGTCAGTATAAAAACCTGAGTGTCCTTTGGTTCTAAAAGTTCTTATACAAATCACTCCTTTACAAACCAAAGTAGGGTAATGAAAAATAAATCTGAATCTTAAAACACCTTTCCCCCAAGTCTTCAATCCTTTCTGGGCAGAGTCCAAGCAATGGAAGTCACAGATATGGGTGACATTTTTGTTCATAGAAATAATTCCTGATTATGTCCTGGGTGAATCTTTAACCTGAGACTACAATTCATTCCTTTGCCCCTCTACTGCCAAGTTCTCAGAGAGGTCATTACCAAGCTTATTAACAGGTTATTAACAAGTCTGGTAATAACCAGGATTTTGGTATCTGGACAAACTGTTTTGGGAATCAGACCCCTAAAAAGCCCCCGGACAGTTTTGCTTTTAAGACAATACTGAAGATCATGAAGGGTGAACCACAGCTTCAGAGATGAAGCAGACAGGTCTTTTTTTTCTTCAAAATAATCCACCCTTCCTTCTCTCCTGGGTACAATTTAGGTGTTTGCAGCTACAGAACCCGTTCCAGCATTTCTTTGGCATGTTACTGATCTTACAAAGTCCTTTGCCTTTTAATTAGACCAATGAAAGACCACCCTTAAATCTGCAAGGCTGGTTGATCTCTAATAAGTGCAACTCCCGCTTCAAGTGTTGGGTTCTCTGTTTTCTGTCCATTTCTTTTTCATTCTCTCTGTGACTTACGTATCTATAATAATTTTCCTCTTTTGCTGCAGAGATCTGAGCCTTGACGTGAAGACCTCAACCAAAATATCTGCAGAGAGCCTGTGCTTCCCTCCTAATCACAGAGTTAACGAGCAAAACTTGTCCACAATTAGGAGAGAAGATGGCCATCAACTGGAAGGTCTGCTTGCTCAGCCTCGTATTGCTTCCTGTGGTAAGGAAAAATGATTTTATTTGCATTGTTCTGATATAAATACATGTTCTTAAGGGCAGCCCTTGCCAAGAGGGAAGGATCTGCTGCTGGCACTGATTCTGGATTTTTCTGGGTGGTCTTGTAGCTTGGGTTAAGACTTTTCCAGGCTCCTTCGTTAATGAATTAGGACTGTGATCACTGTTCATCCTGAGAAGGGCAAGTCCATCCCTTGAGGGCATTTGTTCACTGTTTTTAACCAAGATTCAAAATAAAATGAAGTAATAATTAGAAAAAAAAAATAAAAATAAAAATAGTGGGTCTTCTGTTTCAAATCCATTGGTTTAAGAATATTTTTTTTCCAGACAGAGGAATAAAATTAGAGATTCCCTTCATCCCCCCCTGTGAAACCTAAACCTCGAGATATTCCAGGCAGTGCTTTTGGAGGCCTCCGTTTTCAGAGGAGCAATTTTAAGGCACAATACAAATGGGCCTCTAAAGATACTAAAGGCACTTTAAATCATCCATCATCTTTCTGAAGATACTCTTTGTGAAGACGACTGGGATTAGTTTTCCCCACAAATCTTTTCTTACTAAACAACGTTCTCTTCCATTAACAACTCCGTGCTAACACATCTGGGGATTGTAACTCTGCCTCTCCATTGTCCCTACACACAGTGATGCATCTCTCCTCACATAACAGCCACAAAACCACTGAACAGAGATATTTTTTTTCCCCTTTTGTAGCTGTGAGGAGTTGTACACAAGCCCTGCAAGAACCTCTTGTTGCATTTCAGCACAATTCTGTGTTAAACCATTGATCACAAATGTGCTTTTCTGCTCTTCTCCAGGAGCACTGCTCACAGGGATTCAGTGATTTAAATCCTCCAGCTCATTCCCATTAAGAGCCTTCTACAACTTCCATGCAAATGCTTTACACTTGCTTAATACACAGATATTCTCATGTTATTTTGCTTTAATAGTCAGCATTTGAAAGAATTTGAAAGGAAGTATTTGAACCAACATTTTGTTAGTTTTATTTTTAAATGACAGCTATGTAATGTGATGGTGCTGTGACCAAAGCATCTTTCAGCAGTTTTTGCTGAGTTTTTTTTGCTCTTGTGTATGATGTGGCCTGTCTCATAGCAGGCAGCACACAGAACTTGTTTTTACTTTGGCACAAAAAATTGCATTTTCTTTCCTGTTGGCTCTTACTTTGATTCCATTTCGCTGCACATCGGAAATGGGGCATAATTCAGAAAAATTCTGTAGAATTGGGTTGGAACTGGTACCACAGTTGTGTTCATTCAAATAATACACTCCTTTACATACAAATACAATTGGTCTTGGGATTTTTATCTAGAGCATGGTCCCTGGTTTCCTGGTTGTTTTTTTTTTTAGATTTCCTGGTCAGGTAGAAATGATTGCTTATTAAAAACTGAGTATGTTTAATTTTTATAATACATCTCTAAAATTACTACTGAAAACTTCCTCTAAGCTAATGGGGAGAGGGAAAACCCCCCAGATTTAATCTGATTTAGGTGCTGATGCTCATGTGAGATTCCTGACTATAAAAGGAGTTTAGCTCAAATTCAGATGCTGTTTTTTTTGATACTTTTGATATTTTTTTGATGGATTCTGCCCTGGGAAAAACTGGGAAGCTGAATTCCTGGCCATGCAAGCATATTTTTCAGACTGCAGCCAAAATAATTAAATGACTCAAAAGACAAAAGTAATTTCTGTTAAATGACCAACAACCTTCAGTATTTCAAGATTTTTGGTGCTCAGCTTGAGACCCTCGGAAGGTGTCATTATTTGGAGGTGAACAGTTTTTAATTAAGGGAAATAAATGAACAAATCTCTTGAGCTCTCAGATGGGTGACCTTCCTGGCAGATGGAGAAGGACAGAAAATTCCCAGTTGCTCACGTTTCAGGACATAACAGTGGTTGCTGAGCTGGATAATTAGTGATCAGCTCCAGCTTGTGGAAAGAACAGTTCTTAATGAAATACCAAATAGCAAACCCAAGCTAATAAGAAAAAAAAATAAGACTGCTTTTTATTTGCTGCTCCTGCAAAGTTAGTGATCTTATTTATGGTTATAAGGTTTTCCTTTTACAGGAACCCAGATATTAAAGTTAACCATTTAACACACATGAATTTGTCTGTTTGCACACACAGAGCCCACCACAGAGATCACACAATAATTTGTGTATAGTGTTCATTTCACATTAAATCCCTACATTTCTTTTCACAGACCAAATTTCAGGAATGATAGAATGTCATTCATGTTTCTTCCCTTGCTGTGATTCTTTTGCAGTTCTTGTGGTAACACATTTCTCTCCACTGGGGCACACCCTTTCCCTGAGAACCATCTCTAATGTGCTGTGCTGGTGACCTCAAATTGACACTTTCCTGTCATGCAGATTTTCCAATTTTCTACCAAGGGAGTGGATGTGACTTTTAAAAAATGTAGAGTAATTGAAAGTCATCTTAGACTCCACAAAGTTCCTGGAAAAAACTGTTTATATACTGTTTTCATCTAAACACATCTGGTCAGACCCATTTCACCCACAAAAGCCCCCAAAATGATGTCCACATCCATAAACAAATCAAGAAAAGACAAAAAGAGAACCAGGTATGAATGGGAAATTCCAGGTGGCTTCAAGTATAGGCTCCAACCAGACAACAAGAATATAATTTGCAAAGAATTAATTAAAAATGAGCATTTTTAATCCAGTTCTAACTGTCAGAGTCAAGGGTGGTTCAGTTTTTCCTGTGTTCAACAGGCTGTTCTGCATTAACCTAACCTATGAACCCCTCAGCACTGAAGGCACCATGATGCCTGCAAGGCCTTTAGAGGAATTCTTCAGTTTTCCTTTTTTTTTTTTGCCATTTTAAGTGCTGTCCTAGATTTAAATGCCTATGTTGCTATTTTAGCTGGTTTTAACCCATTTCTTTCAGCTGGCTCAACTCTTCCCAGTCATTTCCATTCTTTGCTTTGGATGAAACTCTGAACAACCTGGGACAGTGGGAGGAGTCCCTGTCCGTGGCTGGGGGTTGGAAATGGATGATCTTTGAGGTCCCTTCCAACCCAAACCATTCGAGGATTCTATTATGTCTTTTTATTTTTGCTTCTGAATTCACTTTCACTGCCATTTTGATTGACTTTGCATTCCATTCATCTGTGACAACATTGGGTTATGAGGTTGTTTTTTTTTAATTGGAAAGTATTAACAAAAGTCATCATAAAATTATGGAGGAGAAAGGATCCTAAACCATCGTTCCTTTGTCCGGTTCCAAATGTACTTGAGAAACAATGAGTTTCATGACTCACAAAGTTGGCTTGGTGTATGAACTGAATTTTAAATGTAACTGCAATGCAGGTGTTTTAACTGTCCAGAATAACTCCATCAGATGTATTTCTTCACCTGATACTTAGAATTTTTTGTGGGTACATATTTAATATTGCTAAGCTTAAATGTTTGCGGTGGTAGAATAGTCTGTGTAATGTTTGATTAGCTGGGAAGAATGTTCTCTTTTAAAAAAAGAGAGAAATAAAGAGAAGGGAAGTCCAAAAATGCCTCTTGTATAACAACACTGAAGCGAGATCTCTGACTGAGATGGGCAAACACAGATTTGGATGTGCATCCTCACCGAGCACAGGATGAAACCTGGATCTGGTGCTAGTTCAGTAATTCATGACGAGGTGAGGAGAGAAACTGCAGTGTTTGCTCAGCCCCTGTTTGCTGAAGGGGGGAATATTTCTCAATCTTCTCAGGGTGTGGACAGGCTAGAGAGCAGAGAACTCTCTGTATCTGCTATTATTCATCCCTGGCTGTCACTCCCAGGGCCAGGCTACCTCCAAATAGAATCATTTACATTTCAACCTCTGTTATTTTTAAAAGCACAGTGAATTCAGACAAGACAATATTCTACAAGTTTCTCTCCCAGGCTGTAATGATTTTAAGCACAGCCCAAACCTGAGGCTCCTCAGGCACAGATAAAAAATCTTGGGTTGGTCCCTGCTCTTTAAGCAAACTATTTTTTCCATTCCAAGGTTTAATGAGAGAGCTTTTAATGAGTTTACCTGCCTGGTGATTTGTAGCATCTCATAACCCTGTTAGAGAAGTCAAGCTCTCTGTAGGACTGCAGGTTTCTCAAACACAGTGCACAGTTGCATGCGGCTTCCCTGTTATTTATGCAATGAAAATATAAATATTTTATATACAAACACAGCCAGGGGACTGCTGGGAGTGTTCTCCATAGGAGATAAAGGCTCAGCTAACCAAGGCATTAATGCTGCTGTAGCATTTCCATTTTGTAGGAGAAGCTGGTGCTGGGGGCAATCAGGAGAAAATAGCAACCTCTTAAAAGCCGTGTTTAAGAGAGAAAAACAAAGTCTTTGGATGTGCAACACCAGGTAAAGCAGTTTCAAAGAGCAGGTTCAGAACTCTGGTATCGCAAAAAATCACCTGAGAAAATCAGCATGGCAAAACCACTTGATGCCAACCAACTTCAAGGACATTTCAAAGGCACAAAAATTAGGATTTCAGGTCCCTGATGGTCACTGTCCTGTCACTCAGGTGGGATAGGGACTTATAGAGAGTTCCAGAGTTCTCTCAGGGTGAGATTTCCACCTGACTTATCTCTAAGTCTCAGGAGGGTTTTTCTGAGAAAACTCAGTGTGTTTACACTCCTGCCTGAAACACCTGAAGGTGGTGGGAGCCCTGGGTATTGTGTTGGTGCTCAGGTGCCAGTCAGGATTATTTCAGAAACTAAAGAAAGATATCTGGTTAAAATTTTAACATGTTTTTCATAGAATTACAGAATGGTTTCGGTAGGAAGGGACCTTAAATGTCAGGTAATATCTGGTGTCCTGGCAGGGGCACCTCCCACTAGACCAAGATTTTCAGACCCCTGTCCATCCTGGTCTTGAAGATTTTTAAGTTTATTAAGCTGATTAGCACAAAAGATGAATGGCAGGGGGAGAAAAATGTCTAAAAATGCACATATTTTACCAAAATGTGGCTCACAACGCTGTGAACAAACACAGGTATCTACCACAACTTTCCTTTGGACAGACAAGATATCTTGGTCTTAGAAATGCAAAGCAGGAGGAAACAAGGCACAAAACAGTCAGCCAATATTACATTAAAATGTTCCCTTTTTTTGGCCCTCTGGAAGTTGGAAAAAATTCTGTGAGAGGCAAATAAAATTATGACAACAGAGATTTAAGGGCATTAATTAATGTGGGGTTTTTCTTTTCCCCTGCTGGTTTTGCATTCATGAGCTTGCAGGAGGGTTGGATGAGCAGTCAAATAACAAATCAGGCATTAGAAAATGTTCTTAATAAAGGAAAAAAAATTAAAAAAAAAAAAGGTACAATCAGAATCAGTGATTTTTTTTGGTGTTGTTCAGCTGTTAATATCCAGCTCTTGGAGGAATAGTTCTCAAGTCTCCAGCAAGAGTGTTGCCTGTAATTCCTTAGGTTTGCTGAGTCAGCAGCCCAGGAGGATTTTCTGTGCAGGAAAAGGAGAAATCTGTGAGGCACAACCAAAGCTGCATGGAGAGGAGGGGGAAATGGAAGCAAAAGAGCAGGAAGAGAGGCCAAAAATATGGAAAAAGTCACATTTACAACACTATTCCTCTATTAGGAATTTGTCTCTTGTATTCCCTCCTGCCCCTCTCAGCAGGGCTTGCAATAAAGGGATTTTTTCCCGATCTGTGAAATAAACCCTGCTGCTCCTGTGTGTCCTGTGGCAGGTGCTGGGCCCTGCCTGGGGATCAGGGAATGATGCTGGGAGCCTTCCTGGAGGAACAGAAAGGCTCAGTGCTCGTCCCAGGGCCCCACAGACTCTGCAGACCAAACTTCCAAATGTGAAAAACGAGATTCACTTAATAAATTATAAAAAGTTTAATATAAAAAAAAAAGACAATTAGGAGACAAAGGAAATAAAGCAAAGGGTTCAAACGGCCGGGTGCCCTGGCGGATTGCCAGGAACACACCTGGTATCTTGGGAACAACCTTTTTATCCCCTCCTGCTGTGAGGGTTTAATGCATATTCAAACTTTCCCAAGAGGTATTTAGCATCTCCCCTCCCTGGTTCTGCCGGTTTAGAACATGCTCTGTATGGTTTTTATTTTTGCTGTTCAGCACTCTTTTTGCTGGTCATCGTTATTCTTGCTGAGGAGCATTATTTTGAGTTTGGTTTCCTTTCTTCTGCAAATGGTCAGTGTTGATAACAGTCTGGGCCCCTCGTCCTGCCCTGGTGACAGCTGGGCTTCACATCCCTCCTTCTGCTGCTGCCACCTTCCTGGTCCTGGCTGCTGATAACAGCCTGATCTCCACTGTTCTCCTGCTGATAACAGCTTGGGCCCCACTGTCTTTGCCCTCTGGGGTTTCCTTGCTTTGTACCTAGGAGATTCCTTCAAGCTTAAAACTTGTTAGCAAGAAAAAAGTACATACATAGCCAAAAAGTATTTAACATATAATATTCGTCCTAATACTTGCGAAAGCAAATATCACAATACAGATTTATAACACAAAGATCGTCTGAGCCCAGCCACGGGGTTGGGAAAGCAGAGTTTGCCAGGCTGGAGGGGGCTGCCAAAGCAATAACAAGGTGGCTGTTTAACCAAGCAGCTCTTGAACCTCTGTGAGGCCCCTCAGAAAGCGCTGCCAGCCCTAAAGCCACGAGCTGCTGTCACTGCAGTCCCCAGGGACGCAGAACCCCGGTGCACAAACCCTTCTCTGTTTCCCTGGGCGTGAATTGCTCACTCCAGGGAAACTTGTGCTCCTGGCAAGAAAGTTGGGTTTCTCTCAGGTTTGTTTCTCCCCATGTGGAAATCACTTGGAAGCGCAGATTTTGGATCCCATCTATACCAAAATCTGATGATCTGTGTGATGTATTTATTCCATGCAATGTAACACCAGTTTTGCCTAAAAGGACACCATGAATGGATCAGAGCTGCCTCTGGACTTCCCTGTGTGTGCTGGAGCTGAGTTCCGCACCTGAATAAGTCAGATTTGCTTAGAGCAATAATCAGCCCCCCCAAATCTGGGATGTCTGGATAGGAATCAGAGAATTCTGGAATGGTCAGGGTTGGAAAGGACCTTAAAGCCCATCCAGTTCCACCCCTGCCATGGCAGGGACACCTTCCACCATCCCAGGCTGCTCCAAACCCCGTCCAGCCTGGCCTTGGACACTTCCAGGGATCCAGGGACAGCCACAGCTTCTCTGGGCACCCTGTGCCAGGGCCTCAGATTAAGATATTTATCTATATTAATATATAATTTTGGTTCTTCTATACTTTGTGTTCTTCTCTACTAAGTGATAGACACCTCTAGATGTTGGTATAACCAATCCTAAAAAAAAAACCCTAATGTTCTCTTTACTGCAGGGCCCTCCAAAATTATCCTAGACTAGACTTTGGTCTCTTTAGTTTTTAGAAATCTCATTTTTATTGGGCATTTATAAATGTTATGTGCATCGGGAATAGATGACAGTAACTCACCCTTGCCCAATTGATTGTCTTGAATTTTCTGTATTTTATGACTCATCTTGGTAGGGTGGTTTGTAAGGTTATCACAAATGCTCTTTACTAGTGTTGGTTCCTGGAACACATTTTTAAAATTGAAAATTAAATGTATGTTCTTGTATGAGTGAGGGCAGATGCCAGTGGATCTTTGTGTCTGGGGTAACAAAAAAAATGACAAATGCACCCATTAAATACTTCAGAATCATCATAAAAAACACCCCAAACACAAAGAAGATCTATTTTAAACAAAGCAGGAAAAATATTGTCCCCACAGAACAACATTAAAAAAATATTCTGTTCTACTTTCATAGAATTATTATTTCCAATATAGTTCAAAGGATCAAATCTCAATTTAAACCACTTTGCCCCCTTTTTTGGTACCATCTAAAATTTCTAAATACTTATTTTCTTCAAACAAGAAACAATAAGCACTTTTTTAACATTCCTCAGCTCTTTTAAAAAGGAACAAATGCCAGTTGCTTGTAGCTTGTTATTTTTTTGTTTTGTTTTTTTTTGCTATCAGTATGGCTTGGACTGTAAATCCAATCAACATGTTGGGGGAAAATGGTCTCAAGGAACATCTTTCATCCAGATTTAATTTGTGCTGGGGAGTTTGATGGTTTCCCAGCCTTTGTACGTGCTCAGTGCCTGACCTCCCTGTTCCAGCCTCTGTATCTGGATTCCTCATGAGGATTTCAAAGTGATAAAGGATTTTTCTGTTCCTGCCCTTCCCAAGAACACATTTCTGCAGCGCTCTGCTCTTGCTCAGTGGGCTCCTTTTGGAGATCAAAATTCTCCAAGAGAATATTAATTCTCTGAGAGCTTTAGATGGAAGAAAACTCGTTATCTGCTGTGTCCCCTTTCCAAATGATTTTGGCCCCACAGTCTCTCTCCAGCTCAGAATCTGTGACCAAAATGTGTTATTGAGGGGTTATTTAGGCTAAATCCAGGTTTTGCTTTTGTTTGAAGACTTCTAAACCAGTTTGTCAACAACTTCACTTGCTGATATTTGCACATTTGGGAAGGGGCAATCCCGAGATTTGGTTTTTTCTTCCCTGGGAGCCACATCTGAACATTTTTGATATTTGGCATAAAACTGTTTTAGACCTTTACTTTCCGCTTTCTTGTTTGCTAAAGGCTTGCAAGATAACTGATAATGCAAAATGTAGATTGGATTGGATTAGAGACATGCTAAAGCTCAAGGGTATCAAGTTGTTTTCACTTCCTCAGAGATATTAAAATGTTCTTTATTCCTGCTGCCCTCTGGCTGAGCTGGTTTTAGTTATTAGGTCTCTGTTAGCCAGTTATGATAATTTTCTCCATTATTTAAAAAAACTTAAAACAAATAACAGCTTTTCTCTGCAACAGCAATTAAATTCTCATGTTGTTTCAATCTAAGTCCATTTTAATACCTCTTCCAGCACCATAGATGTGGGAAGTCTATGGGTATTGAATGTTGTTTGTTGTGTCTGAAGTAAAACAGAAACACCAGGTGAACAAACTGCATCTCATTTAAAATAACTCTCCACTCTCACTCTGCATTTTCAGTTTGCCCCCGAAAATGATGAATTTACTGTTCATCCATGAGTGGCTGTAGCTGTAGGCATTCCCAGGAACATTTCATTTGCAGAGCAGCTGTGGGAGAGCCAGGAATTCTGTACAGGCAGCATCAGTGGGAATGTGCTGAAAGACGCTGAAGGGCTTTTTATACCCTAAGGCCAGCAAACTAATATATATATATATTATATATTATGTAAAATATATATGCAAATATATTTATTTTTCTGTTCCTCCACATCCTCCATGTACCCTTAAAACCTGAATGCTGTGCATCAGTTCAACTGAATTTGAAAGAAAAAACCACATTCTCAGAAAATACAATTTTCTGGCAGTTTCATGCGAATGTTTAGGCAGAGTTTTTTTTTCTTGATTCCTTACAGAAAGATAAATTTCACAAGAAACTCAATAAATTTGTTAGACAGAAAAGTATCCAGACTGGAGCTCATCTTGGGACAGGGGCTGTTGTCTTCAAACTGAAAGATTTAGAGATTTAGGGGGAATATTAGGAAGAAATTCTTCCCTGTTGGGATGGTGAAGCCCATTTGTCCAAGGGTAAGGAGCTCTGTCTGACTCTTGGCTTCCAGGAATTCTGAGCTTCGTGTCTTCAGCTGTCCTGGAATGAAATTTTAAAAGAAAGCAACGTTGGGTTGTGCATTCCGTCTCTTTTGTAGCTCAAACCCTTAAAAATTTGCATCAGTTGGATCTGACGGCCTCAGGTCGTTATTTCATTGCACTGAAGGGATGACCAAACATCCTCATTTTTCTGCCTTTTCCCACACATTTCTTTGTACATGGCCTGGCATCTAAATTCTTCTCAGCCCTGAAATCCACGTCCAGGCACTTGGCAAAGCAGCTGGGGACAGCCTGGGAGTTGTTGCAAAGCAATGCCTTCACTTTTGCATTGATACACGTTTTCCTTCTCCACAGCAGCTTATTTATTCCATTTACCCAGCTGATTGCTGATTCTATTTTAATATTCAAGGGATTTTTTTTCTGTGAATTAAAGCAATAGATGGGTACAGAAATAATAAGGTTTATTTCCCATTGGTTTAAACCTTCTGGTTATAACACGAATTCTGCAGCTATTTCATTTAGGGAATACAAATTTAGGGAATACAAAAATAGAAATGAGACTTCTTTTCCTTTTTGTATCCTTGGATTTTTGTTACACCTCTGTTAACAAAAATCCAAAATGTTGCCTTGGGATGGCAATCAGGATTTTAGGGGCAGCTCATCTTGTCCCAAGGGCAGCTCCCCACTGCACGGTGCTGCCTGCAGAGGGAAAGTTTGGGATGTTGGGAGATGTGCAGTGACAATTCTCCAGCTGTGCCCATGGATCTGGATAAAAAACCAAGCACCAAGCAGCTGCAGAAGCTGGCAGAAGCCATTGTAAAATAGCTGTTAAAAGTGGGGAAGAATTAAATCTTATTTAATGTATGGCAAGGAAGGAAAAAGGGGAGTTTGATGGGGATGTGTATGAATAACATAAATCTACAGAAAATTCAGTTCTCAGTACTGCTTTACGGCATTTTGGGACATTGTTTGTATTATTCAGAGCTCTGTGTGTAACTTTTCTCTAAAAAATTCTTTTTCTGTTTCTCTGATTCTGCTGCATTTCTTCTGCATTTTTCTTTCTCTTCCTGGATTTCTCAGTCTCCTTTGGACTGAATTCTTTTGGGATTCTCCCTCATGGGGAGCTCTGCTTATCTCAGTTTTTATGATTTGAAGAAAACTCCCGAGCTCGTTAGAATCTTGTTTCTCGTGTTTATTAAAAGGTCATCACAAAACCTAACAGGCCTCTCCAGACTGGCTGCACAAGGATAATTCTTTGCAATCTGGTACATTTCTTTCTTCTGATGGTACAATGAGGCCTTGTGGCTCACTTTGGCTTTGAAAGCACAAAATGGCCTCGAACAATGCAGTTTTTTTATCTTTATACTTATTTTTACCCAATTAACAACAGACACATATATTATTTTTGTTAATGACCCAATGACCTGTGTGCTACACTGTGGAATTTTCTGTCCTATCCCTTACTATTACCCAAAAACCTCTAGAAGAACATGAAGAAGAAAGAAGAAGGACAAGAGACAACACCCTAAATCCTCCATCTTGTCTCCTGTTCTCTAAACTAACTTTTTCACCCAGTGACTTAAGAAAACTCTCTAACCTACACACTCACACTTTTAGCTTTTCTATCTAACTTTAACAGTTGTTTTCATGTATCACCATGAAAACATGCTCATGAATTTCATATTATATGAAATTCAGTGTTTTTCTGGATCTTAGAACTAAGTATCAGAAACAAGGGCACACACTCTGTGTCTCAGACTCCAACATCTTCCCCTCTCTTTTTTTAAAAAAATAATAAATCTTATTTAATGTATTGCAAGGAAGAAAAAAGGGGAGTTTGATGGGGATGTGTATGAATAAAATTAATGTAGAGAAAATTCAGTTTTCAGTACTGCTTTACAGCATTTTGGGGCATTGATTGTATTATCCAGAGCTTTGTGTTTTTTTGTTTTTTTTTCCCATGTGTGAAAATGTGAGGTATTTATCTGTTATCAAAGGGGTAATGTCAAAATTCTGAACACAGTAATCTCAAGGATCAAATAAATGAGTTAACATATTGGAATCACCCAGAGTAATCCATGAGGGATAATATAAAAGAGGTTTCACCAGTTTTGCTTTCAAATCTTTGTTTAGCTGAAGTATGAGAGCAATTTGCTCTCCTGGCAGAGGAATCCCTGCTCTATTTCTCTCTCCAGCAAGGATTATACAGACAGTATTTACATGTGTTAATGTTTTCTTCTGAGAGCAGAGAAACAAAAGCAGCCAAAAGAGCTGCTTCCATTTCTGATCCTGTCATTCTCCCTGGAAAATGAAATGTTCTTCTTTCTATTAATTGCAATCTGAATAAATTAGAACATTACCACAATTTAATGTTACCATTCCAAGGTCTTCAGAACTATACTTTTATTTTATTTTATTTTATTTTATTTTATTTTATTTTATTTTATTTTATTTTATTTTATTTTATTTTATTTTATTTTATTTTATATTTTATTTTATACTTTATTTTATTTTATTTTATCTTATCTTATTTTATTTTATATTTTATTTTATTTTATTTTATATATTTTTTTTTATATATTTTATTTTATTTTATTATTTTATTTTATATTTTATTTTATCTTATCTTATTTTATTTTCATGGTGAATTTCAGAAATAAGTAGAGAAGAAAAGCTCTGCATGTCTTTATTCCACTGCACACGTCTGACTGAATTGATGGGCAATTACCACAAAATCAGAAAATCAGAAAATTATGGGCAGGTTGGGGTTGGAAAGAATTTTAAAAATCATCCAATACCACCCCTGCCATGGGCAAGGACACCTTTCACCATCCCAGGCTGCTCCAAGCCCCATCCAGCCTGGCCTTGGGCACTTCCAGGGATCCAGGGACAGCCACAGCTCTGGGCACCCTGTGCCGAGGTCTGACCACCCTCCCAGGGAACAATTCCTTCCCAGTATCCCATCCAACCCTGCCCTCTGACAGCTTAAAATCATTCTCCCTTGTTCTGTCCCTCCATCCCTTATCCCAAGTCCCTCTCCAGCTCTTCTGGAGCTCCTTTAGGCTCTGGAAATGGCTCAAAAGTCTCTTTGAAGCCTTTTCTTCTCCAGGTGAACACCCCAGCTCCCCCAGCCTGTGCCTAAACTCCCTGGGAAGTCAAATTAACGTACATGGTAGAACTGAGTTTTCTTTATGTAACTGGAAATTAATCAGCAGAAGAGAAATTAGCACCTGGATATGAGCAGGGAGGTGAAGATGAAGCTGTTAAAGGTCAATAACTGAGAAATTCTGGGCACTTCAGGTCCTGGGCAGGCATTTATGTGGGGAAATCCAGCAGAAACCGAGCAACAGCCTCTTCTGAGGTTTTGGTTTACTGAGAACAAGACCCAGGTACAAACCCATGGCTGTCCTGCTGGGCAGGGAAGGTTTTCTGAGCACTTCTCATGTGGCTCCCAGCAGCCACCACTGAGAAAGAGGCAAAGTCTGGCTTGTGCTGCTGGGTTGGGTCATGGGTCAAGACACATCAAGGTGTGGGAATCAAGGATTCCAGAACCGTCTCAGTGAGGTTATGATGTGGTTGGAAATCAGGAAAGGTTTCTTCTCCCCAGAGGTTTGTCAGGCACTGGAACAGGTTTCTCAGGGAAGTGGTCATGGCACCAAGCCCAACAGAGCTCCAGGAACATTTGGACAATCCTCTCACCTGGTGGGATTTTTGGGCAGTCCTGTGCAGGGCCGGGAGCTGGACTCTTTGTGAGTGCCTTCCAACTGAGGATATTCTATAATTCTGTGTCACAGATGAAGTAGGATCCAGCATTTTCAAGCTCAAATACATAAGATTGGGCTCTTTTAGTCCACAGTCAGGGACCCCATTTATATGGCATGCACAAAAACCCCAGCAGAAATCTCACCTCTTTCTCCAGGGTGCCAAGTTATTGATGCTTCTCCACCTTTAGCACATTAAATTTAGGAGGAGATGCTTGAATATATCAGCCAGCACTTCTCATCTGTCATGTAGAGCTGCAACCATGTATACTTTGGCTCTAAAGCCCTTTTTTTTCCCTTTCTTGAAAAAGAAAAATTGTCTCTTGTTTAAATATGCAAAAGGCTCTGATTCTTAAAGGCTGCAGATTGCATTCAGCTGCAAACAGCACAGCTGAGGCTTCTGCTACCCTGGGGAAGAGTCACTGTGCCACCAGCTCTGCATCCACAATGTCCTTGTACCTGCCAACACTTCAGAAATGTCTTTTTATTAACTGTCTTTTTATTAAATGCAGATTAACTGCTGTACCTTGGTGGAGCTGAGAGCAACAGGACTTGTGCTGCCAGGTTAATAAAATCCATCTCGAGTCTGTCCTTGTCGAGTAACGTGTCCCTTTTTTGGAGATCTCTGTGTGGCACAAAAGGCAGGAGGTGCTGGAGCAGAATCTGGGTCATGACAAGGCTGTGACAGCGAGACCTGTGGTTTATCTGTCGGGATCTGAAAGGCAGCCAAGCCCTGCTGCTTTCCTTGGAATGAAGTCACCCTTTAAGGATGACTGAGGGCTGTTGGAAACACGAGACCATCTCAATCCCTGCACCTTGTCCCTCCTTAAATCAAACCCGCAGTGATATAAGAGTAAAATCGGGATTTGGGGGCGGGTGTGCAATCTGGCACTGGGTTTTGTTCGGTTTAGCTTGGTTTCTAGTAATTCTACAATGCTGTTTTGTAAGACATTTCTGAATTTTTGGAACCTGCTAGAGGTTCAGCTCAGGAAATGTTGTGTGGTTACGAGTAGGGTTTTCTAAGGCAGCCACATGAGCAGTGCATGGGAGATAAATTCATTTTTGTACATAATTTATGCTCCTATCCTGGTGCCATGTGGAGTAAAGCATTCACACATGGATAGGAAATGCACTTTTTGCAGGACTAATTAATAAATTGCATTCTTACATCATGGTTCACAAGAACTTTGAGTTACAGTTTAATGGCAGATTATTCTTGATACAGCAACAGTAAATGAAATGTTAGGAAAAGGGAAAAATATTGGAAAAAATTTGGAAAGAAAGAGTGAGCTGGGTGTGTAACACAGCAAGAACTGCTCTCAAATATGCTGCTCCACACTAGTCCAGATTTTTACACAGTAGGTTACCCTTCCAAAACCTCAACTTTTGGGGATCTCATCCCATAACAGTGTGAAAAAACCACAAAACCACCAAAATCGGGAGTGTTCAGGGTCAGCTTCAACCAGGGAAGATTTTCCAGGGTATAGACTATATAGTAACATATATATGTATATATGTCTATATCTATAGATAGATAGATAGATAGATAGATAGATAGATAGATTAATATATTTATAATAACAGCTCCAGCTGCTATTAGGAAACATTTCTGGGTATTCTGCGTGGGCTGTGATGTGGACCAGAGGTTTCACCAGTTTTTTTCTGGTCATTTGCTGTTCCATCTCTGCTCTCCTCCCATATCTGCTGCTCTCAACTCCTCAGAAAATGGATTGAGGTGGATGTGTCTGAATTTTTCATAATGTGTAAAAAGAAAAGCCCTCTAATTGTCACACCTTGTCTGTCGTGTTCTGGAGCTCAGCTCTTGCGATTGAAGAAAGGAGCAAGGTGTGATTGTGTTTCCCAGTCTCTCAAGCTCCTGTGAAAATGTCAGTAATTAATTACTGCTTATTTGGTTTTATTGTGGCTAATGCACAGGTCCCTGCTGACTGTGAGTCTGGGCCTCTCTTTTATGGCACCGCTGAAAGAATTTTGTGGTTTTGTTGCTCCTTTGAAACATCAGGGATGGGGAATTGAGGTCCAAAGTTATTTTTCATCACCTGTTCACTGCATATCCTTGAGAGGGGCACATTTGTGCTGCATCCAGATCATGAGGCATGATCCTAATTCAGAGCTGCATGTTCTCAGGATCTAAAAATATGTTACATATAAAATATAAATAATATGATTGTAACATAGGGTTAAATACAAAGGCCAAATCTCCCAGTGAAAGTCATTATTTGGTAATATGCATTAATGGAGAAATTAAAACAATTTAATGAGACAAACACTATAAAACAGGTAATGTGTCTTCCTACTCTCAGTGGTGTCCAGGGCATCATTAAATGACATTAAATTGTTATTTTTAGTCTTAGAGATGCCCAAGACAGAAATGCTGCATGTGGTTGAACACCAATGAATTACAAACATGCCAAATCCCTTCTGCTGCATCAGTGGGGGGAATTGTGTTGGTGGAACTGATCACTCCTCTGGCAGGGATTTATCTACCCAGAGCTTGGTTATTCACTGTCAGGATGCCACTGTGTGCCATCAGAGATTTTGTTTCCTGAGAATTGCATTGAAATCTTTCACTCCAAGAACTGTTTGCAGATATTTAAATGCTGGTGATCAACCATGTGCCCGCTACTTCTGCTGGCCTATACAGCCTGCGGTGCTGAAGGTGAAAGAATGAGGCAGAAATCAGAGTTTCCAAGGAGCAGGATGGGGATGGGATTCAGCAGTGTTGGATCTGCAGCCGCTCGAGTCACCTTGGCATCCCATTTTTGTTATCCAGACAAACACTGACACTGCAAGTCTCCCTCTCCTTTTTTTTTTTTGTCTCACCCTGATAACTTGAGCCATAAATATTGATCAAAATCAAGTGTCCAAAGCATTAACAGGCTGTGAGAAAGGCGCTTCCTGATGCTCCTCAGCAGCACAGCACTGAGGCAGCCCTAAATGCCGAGATAAGGGGACCATCAATAAGCAGACAATCCTAAAAGCAGGAGCTCTGCTTTGCTAGGTCACCTAATAAAAGTGGCATTAGTAATGTTCTCTGTGGAATAAACCCAGACTGAGGGATCACGGTGGATAATAATGTCAGAGGGGAAAAATTTGGAATTCTCTATGTTGTGGAAAATTCTGTTGTTTTAATATCTTTTGGCATCCTGCAGGAGTAGGTTAATACATCTCAACTTTTTTTTCCACCTTATTTTTATTTTTTTTTCTCTTTTTGGTAGGTTTTTTATTTTGCTTTTAGGGTTTTGTTTGTGTGTTTGTTTGGCTTTTTTTGTTTGGTTTGGTTTGGTTTGGTTTGGTTGCTTAATTTATTTTTTTTCTCCCCCATGGAGGAGATTTCATCACCTTTTAAAACTCAAAGTAAAAATTTTCCTTGCCCCTAAACTGGATTACTTGAATGCCACCTCATGGGAGCTCTAGGAGAGCTGGAGAGAGACTTTTGACAAGGGCATGTAGTGACAGAACAAGGGGGAAGGGCTTCAAACTGACAGAGGGCAGGTTTCGATGGGATATTAGGAATAAATTGTTTCCTGTGAGGGTGGGGAGGCCCTGGCACAGGTTGCTCAGAGCAGCTGTGGCTGCACCATCTTTTCCTCTCTGATCATTTTAGCTGAGCTCCACGCTGGTGCTCTGATACCCCCATTCAGCCTCCTCCCTTCTTTTCTTCAGAAATATGTTCAGAAATATGTCCTTTATTCTCCTCCTTGAGTTTTTACAGCAAAATGGTGATGAAGCCATCCAGAAACCAGAAGGAGAAAGAAAGGCTTGCTGAGAAAACAGCTCTAAGCACGGCCTTTTGTACAGTGGGGCTGTACAGCTGGGGCTTTTTTCACTTGTGAGGTGATTTGTTTTTCATCCTCCACTTCAGCACAATACCCAGCCCAATGTCTCTGAGCACTGAAAGGAGAAGGAGGGAAATTGAGAATAAGTTTGAGCACTCCCAATTACCACTGCTGTAAGAGCTCTTTGCCTCCCTTCTCCACTGGTCTCCCCATTCCCAGGGCCCCTTGAGGGAATATTGGAGTGAGAGCTGCAGCACGAGCTCACTGGAGCTGCCCACAGGGAGGAGAGAAAGGGAAGAATGCATGTGCTAGCTGAGGGCAAATAGCTTTAATTTAATTAGCAGATTAATTAAAGCTTCCTCCCCTGGGCAGGGGATGTGTGTGTGTGTGTGCAGAAAGTGTTTCTGCAGCCTCCCTGTAGCTGCTCATCAACGTGTTCCTGTTCCAAGTGTGACTCAGATGGGGCTCCATTGAACTTGCTGGGAGCCTCTACAAAACAAATTTCCTGTCAGGGACCTTTTCTCTTCAGGGTTTTGTTTAAATCTAATGAAGTATAAATGGGCAAATAATAACAAGTAATGACAAGAGCTTGCTTTGCAAATGAACATGACATCCAGTGCAGGACAACTGCAGAGCTCCTGAAAGCTTCTCTGTTTCCCGGTGTCCCCACAGTGAGAGAGACCTGAAGTTAACACAGATTCCCTCAGTGAAAGGCCCCAGGAGTTCTTTGCAGCGTGGAAAACCATTCAAGAATTTTTGGGAGCCTTGACTCTGCACACTTTGTACGGGTCCTGAGGAAAGCAGGGATGGCCAGCATTGTCCTGGGCTGGATTAAGAACAAAGGCAGTAGATAAAAGGAAATGTTTATCCCCATCTACTGAGCACTTGATGGATCAATTACAGCATCATAGAATCACAGAATGGTTTGGGTTGCAGGGGACCTTAAAAGCCATCCAGTCCCACCCCTGTCCTGGGCAGGGACACCTTCCACTGTCCCAGGCTGCTCCAAGCCCTGTCCAACCTGGCCTTGGACACTTCCAGGGGTCCAGGGGCAGCCACAGCTCTGGGCACCCTGTGCTGCGCCATCACCACCCACACAGGAGAGAATTTCTTCCTAAGATCTCATCTAAATCTACTACTTCTGGAATATTACATCCAGTTTTAGAGTCCTCAATAAATAAAATATTTCAGTCAACTGTAGCAAGTTCAAAGGAGGAACACTGAGATTGCCTGTGAGGAGAGGATGAGGAAATTTGGCTTTTTTTTTTTTGCCAAAGATGTAAGGAGAGGAAATCAGGGGGAAATCTTGTAGCAGCCTTGTGGTATTTATGAGGAGACCATCAGGAGGAAAGAGCCAGGGGTCTCGCCATGATGTGTGGCATGAGGACAACAGAGTGTTGGTGTAACCTGAAACAAGGGAGGTTCATATTGGAGAGAATCTACTGGTGTCTAAAAATGTTCGCTCACAGTGAGAGACTTCTCCTGGGTCAAACTGTTCAGGTATAAGCAATTTATTATAAGGGTGAAGAGAGGGAGAGACCTGTGTCTGCCACCAGCCTCGGCGTCCACGTGGTCCCAGGGGGAGGGGAGAGAGTGAGGTGAAAGAGGGAGAAAAGAGGTTAGAGAGCAGGGAAAAGTAGAGAGGGGTAGGAGTTAAGAGAGGAGAGCTGAGAGCTGAGAGTAGGGGAAAGCTAAGAGTTAAGAGAGGGAAGGTCTTGTTACAATACAATATATCTTTTTCTATAGTGAATATTCTAATTCTCAGTAACCAATCACTACAAGATACACCCACTAAAGAATTTACATACAGCCTCTGAACATCCCCATATTAACATACAGTGTTGCATTGTAAACTCTACAAGCTTTACAAATTCTTCCCTTGCTTCTTGATCTTTGGACTTTCTATCAGCAGAAGGACATTGTTTTATCAACAGGGATTCTCCTTTAGCTGGCTAGGCTATTGTTCTTTGGTTATATAGTCAGTGGAAGTCAGCTTCACGACTCAAATCAGGCTTTAATTTCTACTTCAATTCTAGCCTTCATATTTTCAGAATCTTCTGCCAAACAATCACATTCATAAGGTTTCCCTGTTTCATCCTCCCCAACAAGAATCCTTTTTACTCTGAAAATAAGTGACCACTGGGGTAAGTTCAACAGAGGCTGTGCAGTCTTCATTCCCAGAGTTCTCCAAAACTCAGGTGAAAAAAGTCCTGGGAAGACTTAAACTGTTCCATTGCTGAGCCTGCTTCCAGTGGAAGGTTGAGCTGGATCCTTCTGGAGGTTTCTCCCAACCTGAATTATCCTGTGCTTCCATGGCTGTCCCTGGAAGACACATGTGAGAGCTGACATCATTCAGAGAAATCTGCCAGGGATGTCTGGGTAAAGGCAAAGTAGAAGACACCGAAGCTTTAAACAAAAAAAACTGTGGACCAGGAAAAGAAGGGTAAAGCTCTAGGTTATCTTCTTCACCCTGTTGATTTTGGGTTGCCCTGGCAGCTGATACAGACTGCTTTAAACAGGGGACATTCCTGTATTGCCAGTGCTGCTTGAAGAATGAAAAAAATGTGCTTTCCTGAAAATCCTCTGGAGAAAATAGGAGAGGAGATCGCCTCTCTGTTGCTGCTGCTGACAGAAAATATAGCTGCAAAAATGATGGTCCAGGACCTTCTTAAGGATCATCTGGAACCCCCTTATTCTCAGTTTATATGGAAATTTCAGGGTTCAGAGTAACCAGTAATTTTGCCAAGACAGCAGATTGATCTAACAGAGAAAATCTGGGAGCTGAAAAATGAATCATTGTCACCTACAGGTTTCCCCCTCTGGATCAGCAGTTCCTCAGATTATACAAACAGCAGGTCCCAGATTGCTCAGAAATTAAAGTGTTTCCATTTCAGCTCCCTCGTTTCAGGTGTTCAGCTGGACCTGAACATCTCATCCCAGATTTATGTCGATATAAATCCTCACTTCTCAGCCAGGCACGATGTGTTAAAAAAACAGAGATCCCGCCCTCCAACTTCCACTCCAGTCATTCTTGTTAATTGATTCATCTGAACTTCTGTGCCAAATCTGAAATGCTTACCTGAGGCTGGAGTAGTAGGACCACAGAGGAAAAAAAAAGTATTAATTATTTTTTCCTTTATCAATCACAAATTCCAGCAATTTACATATGCATGACTTGCCTGTAGCCCCCCATCCAGGAAATCTCTTGCTGTGACACAGACTTGGCCAAACCCTGGATCCACGCTGGGCTGTTCTCTTGCCAGCAGCTCTGCCATGTCACAACCTGTGTCAGGAGCTGGAAAGTGTCCTTGGAAGCGACTGTCAGTGATCTTTGCAAGCCCTGCATCCCTGAAATCCTGCAGTGATATCCATGCAATCCAATTTTGCTCCGTGCTAAAAGCTCTCAAAGCGGTGAGAACATTCCCATAAAGTTTTGTAAGGGAGTAGACCCTGATTTGAACACTTAAATTTCCTTTCTTTTGAACAATTTAAAAAATAAATTGGAATTGCAATGCTGGTTTTCAGCTTTTCAGGCTGACTTTGGCTTCTGTGAAATGAAGGAAAAGTACAAACTATGCTGTTGGGAGTTGTACTTCAGAATTGTATCTTTGGAGAAGAAATTCTCAGGAATTGCTGGAGAAAGCCATTTTTATGAAATATAAAATCAGCAATCAGAAGGGCTATTAAACCCTTAGTTTCATCTCAAGCACATTTTGTCTAGCAGGATTTTTAATCACTTTTCCAGTGAGTGGTTCATCCTGCCAGTAGAAGGCTTTGGGAAGCACCACCTGCTATTAGAGATAAAGGGATATTTTGGTTTAATCCAAGATGACATTTCCCATGGAAGTCCTCAGCTCTCCTGGGAATGCTGTACAATGCTCAAAGAGGGGATTTACAACTGATTTCCAAGATAAGGGAGCTTGTAAAAAGTTATAGAGAGGTTATTTACAAGAGCATGTGGTGACAGGACAAAGGGAAATGGTTTCAAAGTGGAAGAGAGGAGGTTTAGATGGGATATTGGGAAGGAATTGTTCCCTGTGAGGGTGGTGAGGCCCTGGCACAGGGTGCTCAGAGCAGCTGTGGATGTGCCATCCCTGGAAGTGTCCAAGGCCAGGCTGGATGGGTCTTGGAGCAGCCTGGGATGGTGGAAGGTGTCCCTGCCCATGGCAGGAAAATTGGGAAAAATATCTCTAAGGTCCCTCCCAACCCAAGCCATCCCACAATTCTATGATACTACAAGAAGCCAGTTCAGGCAAACTCAAAAATAGTTTTACCCCTGTGTTGGGTAAGGCATCTTCTGTCCAGCATTCACTTCAGAGGGCGTCCAGTGAAGGAACCTGTGCTGCTGCTATTTTCTAATCTGCAGTGGGATGTGCATCTCTCCAGGAGCCAGGAGTGTTAGTGTACCCAAATCTTAAATTTACACCAGCCACTTTGAAAGGGATCGATGCCTTCTCCTGGCAGCATGTTCTGCTGGTGGGTATTTTTTTTTTTTTCCTCTGTACAATTTGTTTAAAGTGTGGTGTCCAAGCTCTGCTGCAGATTGTACCATTGTGGCTGGGTTTGAACGAGTTCCCAATGGCTTTACCCTTTCACTCAGTGTGAAGTGTTTTGAAATCACAGTGGTTTGGATGCCATTTACTCAGGAAGGCAAAAAAACGCAATCAAGTGACAAACTTCAGACCTTTCTGGGGACAACAACTTCTTGGATTGCCAAGCCAGTCTTGTGGGGCCCAGCAGTGATACAAATCAGTTCTGTGAAAAAAAAAAAAATAAAAAAAATAATCCAGATAATCAGAGCTTCTTCCCAAAGCCATTTATTTTTTAACACAGCATTTTGCCAGGCTTGGCCCTGGTGTGACCAGTTGAATCATTGCTTGGTGAGAACAGGGACTGAACGGTGTCGTTTCCATGACAAAGTGAGCCTCTTTTGGCAATGCTCACAGAACAATTTATCATTTTTGAAGCTAAGTTTTCAATACTGGAAGTCATAATAGAATTAGTAAAATGTGTGTAATTCAGCTTGAAGTGAGTGAGCTCATCTACCTTGTGGATTAAACGCCTTTCTTGCATTATTTTAGAAAAAACACTTAAGCAAAAGTTGAATCACACTCTAATTCATCTTTGTGTTGATGTAAAACCATGGCCATGAAGGATTTAATGAAGAGTGGCTGTCACTGTTGTTGATTCTTATCTGTCCTTCTTTGCCCTCTCATTGTCACAGTGCCTGATATGGCATATCCTGAATGAAGTAGAAATGTTCCCATTCACTTAAAAAAAAAAACCAAAAGAAAATAAATCAGGACTTTACAGACTTAACACAAAAATGCAGAAGAGAAAAGAACAGCCAATGGTACAGAATTGCCATATTTGAGCTGGTCTTTATAGAAATTCCAAGTGAATTCCCATCTCACCATCACGTCATTACTAGGACATCAAAGCAGATTTTCTGATCCTGGAGGGTCTCAGGAATGCTGGGGACATCTCACTTCTGCAGATCCACTGAGTAAACCCATGTAGGGAAATCAAGTTTTATAGCAGTTGTGAATATTCTTACTGAGAACAAAATGAGCAAAATGGTGTTTTTTGAATAACTGAATGTAGTCAAAGGCAGTTCAGATTTTTTGGCTGGACTGTTCTGCACAGTTGGTGTGTATATATAATTATATAGACCAAATTTATATAAATATATATGAAAAATACAATTAAACATACCAAATTTATTGTAAATATATAAGTTGTAACATAACATGATTGTTATTAATTTTACCATAATTTCAAGGAAGTTGCAAAGAGTTAAGCACTGGAATTTGCTCAGATCACATACCAGTTTATATTTGTGGTGGCCACCTTAATAAAAAACACGTAAGGAAAATGAAAGCTCTGAATTTGTTGTACCTCTTTAGTGTCCTGCCAGCTTCTTGTGTTCTCTCAGAACCAAACAAATATTGACTGCCTTTGTATCTAAATGAATATAAACATTTTTCTAAACTGATGTGAGTCAGAATCCTTCACTTCATTGAGAGTAATAAATTTTTCAAAGACCTGTGAATTTCATGCACTATTGACTTGGATTCTTGATTTTTTCTAATATGTGTCAAAACACTCTTTAACTGCACATATCCCTGATCTCTTCTGGGAAACTGAAACCAGACTGTCTCTGCTAAGCACAGGAAATTGCAAATGTCCTCGAGGCAAAAGAAATGGGATGAGGAGGCCTGGAGTTCAAGCTTACACTGCCACTGGAATCAGGAATTGAAGCCTGACTTGGCACATTAAAGGCTCTACCAGTCCATGGTGGCCTGAGAAACACCAAAGCTCTGGATCCTCTCAGGAAAATGTGACAGCATCAAAGTGTCTCTGCAACCAGCAGACAAACCTTTTGTTACTGTCGATTCAAGCCTTTTCTATTTTCCCAGATGTGGAATTGCTTTTTAGCGGGGGTGACAGACAGCTCCTGTTCTCTCCTTGCACACCGAGGCTGATGCTTCCTCCTTTTCTTTGCTTTCTGCTTCGGTTTCCATGTTCCCCAAAATGATATTTTTTAAGATCTGTTGATGAGGTGCTACGAAAGATGGTGATGGGAAGTCACATCAGAATATTGTGGCAACAGTGAAAGCTTGAGGAAAGCTGCAGGGACAGGTGAAGTACATGGCCCTGTCCACACCTGAGCCACCTAAGCCAGATTTACTGGGATGCATCTGACTAAATTTAATCAGAACAGATGTGCCACTCTACAAGGAGAACAGAAAAGTCTGGCTTTTAACCTTTGGCTTTCTTTACAATCAATCAAGTTCTGGCTTTGATACACCTCTAGCAAGGAAGATACCAAAGAAATAAGGATAAATCACACTTTTTTGTCTTTTCGCTGTAGATTGAATCTGAATTTTCCTATCAAATGTCTCTGAGGACAGGAGCATTGTGGGTTTCTTAATATTCTGGAATGCAATCATAGAATGGTTGGGGTTGGAAGGGACCTTAAAGATCATCCAGTGCCACCCCTGCCATGGCAGGGACACTTTCCACTGTCCCAGGCTGCTCCAAGTCTTATCCAACCTGGCCTTGGACACTTCCAGGGATCCAGGGGCAGCCTGGAATAATCTGTTCTAGTGTCTCACTGTGCTCCATTATTGGATGGCCTTTGGATAAATATATGTATCCATGTGTGGCATTTAACATCCACAATTTCAAGCTGAATATTTCTGCAAGTTAACAGAGTGTGAAGAAATATTTCCTTTTGTTTAGTCACATCCTGCTTGCATAGACAACTCATTATTATTATTATTATTGTCATTATTGTCATTATTGTCATTATTATTATTATTATTAATAATAATAATAGTAATAATAATAATAATAACAACAGTATTTTTTACTTAATGACACCTTTTCTAATTTGTACCTAGTGAACTGTATAGAAACTGCCACATTTGAGTATTGAGACAATCCCTGGACACTCCTCTCACACCTGGGCAACTGTGGAGGGTGAACCTGGCCTAACATCAGAACTGTTTTTCTTTCTATTTCCCTTTTATCTTCTTAAAATATATTCTAAGAACTTGAATGCCAGCCAATGCAATTTTCTCTGTCTTTGGGGATGCTTAGGGGATGATGTAGCAAAAGCCCTTATGTTCTTGGGAGATCCTGGAGATCTGTGACAATTTATCTTTTCCAGGCACTTGGGAGCCCTAAAACAGAACTGTGTTTGTTTTGAAGACAAACAAATCTAATATGGTTGTGCCTGGTGTGTCCTCTGGGGGAAAATAGCTGAAATTTATTGCTGGGATCTTGGAGATGATGAAACTGTGCAGCATTATGAGTTCCTACAAACGGTGAGGAAAGCTTTCCAGGAGAGTTCATCAGGAAACCCTCTCTGTCCTTGAAATAGCAGTGGTAGCTTTTAACATCTACAAAAAAAAAAGTGTGCAGATGGTTCAGAGCATCATCACACAAACAAAAGCACGACACAAGCACCATCCAACTGGATCTTTACAGACTCACTGAGTGCTGTGGGTCAGCAAGGACTTTACAGATAAATCTCATTCCACCCCCTCCATGGGCAGGGACACCTTTCACTATCCCAGCTTGCTCCATCCAGCCTGGCCTGGGACATTTCCAGGGATCCAGGGGCAGCCACAGCCTCTCTGGGCACCTGTGCCAGGGCCTCCCCACCCTCACAGGGAAGAATTTCTTCCTAAGTCTTGATCTGAATCTCCCCTCTTTCATTTTCAAACCATTCCTCCTTGTCCTGTCGCTTTCTGCCGGTGTAGAAGTTTCTCTCCCTCTTTTTTGTAAGCCAGTTTAGCTGCTGAAATGATTTCACCTGCCTTGGGATTTGCTCTCAGGTTTTGTTGACTGGTGCATCCCTGATCCAAACTGTTCATTCCCTGGGATGTGAGGGAGGAAAAGCTGAATTGTGCACGTGGGGTTCCAAAATAACCCAGAGCAAATTAAATTTGGGTGTTTCTTTCCCTGTTTGCTTGTCCCTACTTAGCAGATAAGGGGAAACAGGTCACACACCATTTCCTCTGTGGTTTTCCATTGTCAAGAGTGATGGAAATGGGATGGGAAATAAAATAACAGAATTGCTGCAGTGCACCACCTTCAGCCAGGGCACTGATTCCATGGTGTTTTCCACTGGGTGGGGTTTGGACCTCAGCTATGCCCCTGTAAAGTGATCTCATCAAATCTGAGGTTTTATTTTCCTTCTATTGATATTCCCTGGCCACTCTCTGCTGTCCTGTATTGGTTTCCAGAAATGGGTCACATCCTTATTTTGTTGTTGCTTTGGCATTGCCTGAATTCTGTTGGCTGCAATGTTAATAAACTAAATGTTTTATTCCCTTCTTTTTCCCCCCTTTACTTTTTTTTCTACTAGAGAGTTAAAGATGGGAAACAGAAAAAAAAAGAAAGAAAATATTTGGATCAAGTCAGCCTGGTTTATTAGACATTGTATTATTTTTGGCAAAAGAATTTGCCTTGTATTCCCTGGAAATAAATAAAAGTAACACTGAGGAATGAAGAGGGTGACAGAATAAGAGAAACAGATTTTAATTTGATTTAGATTACAGAGAGATTTTAATGAATTATGCAAAGACTCATAAGAAACTGGTGGAAGATCAAACCACACCTAAATTTATTCATAATTCTTCTTTAAATTATTTCTGTATTTCGAGATACCCTTGTTCAGCTTTATGTGAAGAAGAAATTCAATAAAATAAAACAAACATGTTAGAAAACACATTTTGACAGGGAGAACAATATAAAACTCTCAAATAATTTATGAGAATTTTAATTACTTAATTTCACCTTAGACCTGCTAGAAGAAAAAAGAGGAGTAAAAATAAAGGAGACAAAAAGGACAGAAAATGAAGTTTGTTTCAGTTTTTCCTCAACTTCAAATGATATTTTTCTTCTTTTTTTTTTTCTTTTTTCCTTGTAATGGGATCTTAAAACTTACTGGCACTTCCTGACCACCTCACAATTTTATTTCTGTAACTGTTTTGTTTTTTTTTTTTTTCCTCCCATTTCCCCCCATATTTCAGGTTGCAGCAACCCATTCCAACTGCATCATTAAAAAGGAGCAAGAGACTTGTCTGGAGAAGATCCGGAGGGCGACGGCCCTGAACCCTCTCAATGACTCTTCTCCAGGTGAGTTCCAGATCCTGCACGTTGAGCTGACAATTTAAAGTGTTTTTCACCATTTCCTGTGATGCCTGGAGGGGTTTTCAGCACTGTCAAAGCAAACATTTCATGGTAAGAGGAGCATCACTGCTGCTGAATGAGCTTGGGGAAATCAGGACAAAAATTCAATCTGTGTGGGTGCATGAGAACCATTCCTGGTTATTATCAGAGGTCAGGATTTTTTTTCTTTATGTTAGGTAATGGAGTTACAATAAGTCTGCAAAACTAATAAAAAAAAAATAAAATAAAAAGGAAGGATGCCTGGATGATTTTTTGCCTGGATGACAAGAGCTTTGGGGACAGGATGTGACACAAAGTGCTGCTCTGGAGCAGCTTGTTTTCCTTCCTCATCTCAGTAATAATTTGTGTATCTCTCACATGATCTGAAGCCCTTTACAGGGATTAACGTTGTGGTATCTGTAATCTTGATGAAGGATACTTGTGCTGTTGCTGAGATAAGAAACTGAGGCAGCGAGCAAAGAAATTTATAGTTTAATATCCTGTTTTATTTCCTCCTGACTGCAGCAGGAGCTGCCTGTGGCCAGCACCAAGGAGAGAAGGGCAAAGAATGACAAAGAAACTAATTGGAAATCAGGGTCCATTTACGGAGTCCTGTCCAAACTGCTTCTGCTGTGACTGGAATTGATAAAACCGTGGAGAAAAGCTGATAAAACACATGGTGTGTGATAAAAGAGGGGAGGTTTGTCTCCCCTTTTCCTTGCAGCACATTTTAGTGCAGAAGCAGAGGAGGGCAGAACGCAGGTGTGGTACCAGTGTCCTCTAAAGCAACTCATTCCTGCATTTGAGCTGCCAGGAGTATTTCCATCAGAGAGGAGGGTTTCCATCAGGGTCCTGCTACTCATCTCATGCATAAATTCATTTCTGATCTGCTGCCCAGCTGTGGGGTGTGGTGGAAGTGAGGAGAGCTCAGTGTACTTTGGGCAGTTCATCTCTCCCCCAGGGATGTGCTTTTGAGACCCTCTTTGTGCTTTACAGATGAGCTTCCCAATTTTTCCCTGCTCCAGAAGTGGTATGAGCAAGGAAAAAGGGAAAAAAGCCTTTTTCCTGCCTCCTACCCCCAGAATGGTGCCAGGAGCTGATCATGAGACCTATTTCTTACACTTATGCAATGGTTATTGTTTGGGTTCAGGAATTCACAGAACTCCCCAGGTGAGAAGAGACCATTTCCCAGCCAGCTTTTATTTCTTTATCACCCAAATCCTGACATCTGGGGACTGTTCCCACCGAGCTCCTCCCCCTGCCTGTTCCAAGTGGGAAGGACAGAGCTCAGAGCTCAGAGATGGAGGAATCCAAGAGCCTCTGGAAGGGCTTTTGCACCTCAGTGTGATGGATTTGTATCACCCCCTCGGGCAGGAAGGGGCTGGATCCTTTCAGGCTCTCACTCAGAGCAGAACCCAGCTGCTGTTCTGCTCCCCCAGTGTTTGCAGGCTGAATCACTGGGAAGATTTTCCCAGGCTCATTGAGCATCTTTTAGTTGTTCCCCACATCCTGTGGCAACGAGTTCCACTGCTGATGTGGCTTAGAGTAAAAAAAAAACCATATCCTCTCCAAGAGATTAATTTTCCAGTGGAGGATTCTGGTGTACTTCTTGTTTGAAAACCTTTTCATTCCATGGATCCTGCTTGCTGGCCTTTTATCTGCATTTTTATTTATTTACTCCTGAATTTCTCCTGCTGCACACAAACTATTTTTTATTTGGGTAAAATGAAAATTGTCCTGTGTAATTTTTTATATTCAGGACTGACACTTGCTAATGATTGCAGTTAGTGGGTGAATGCTATCAGCTTGTTTCTTTCAAAGAAAAAGTTAGGGAATAACCCCCTTGCTTGTCACAAACAACTGAAAGAGGGAAGAAATCCCTTCTGACTGGTGAATAAAATTCCATTTATTCACAGGAGAAGCACACAATTACCTCTTTGACTATTTCTGCATGAAAATTCTCATAGAAAAATTCAATACCTAAATTTTTTGAGAATTGATTTCTCCTCAGTGGGGCTGCAAGGTCTGAAATGGGATCATGAGCCTTTCAGAAATCTGTAGGGGCTTGTGAACATTGTCAAGTTCCTGTGACTTAGAAGAAAATTCCACCTTTTATGGCAGGTGGCACAAAGAGGGTGACGTACAGAACTTGGGTCTGGGACATGAACAGTCTCTATATTCTGTATTTCTGCACTATCTAGAACAATATGAGGAAATATTAGGGTTCATGAGTCCTCCAGGGCGCCCACATGGTGAAAAATGTGATAATGGTCAAGTGTTTGTACTTGTTTTCTGCACTGGTGATTCCCTGCATGGGAAACCCTGTCCTTGGCTGGAGAGAGAGCAAGAACAACTCATGGGGTCCTACATTGTGCAAGAATTCAGCTCTGCTGCCTTTGCTTTGCCCCCTTGCTGCGTTCAGGGAACACAAGCATTGACCAAATGGAGTTTCTGATGTTTCCTCCCTTCTCTCTCACTCTACCTCTCATGCCCAGATGTTCTGCTCATTACTTCTTTACTCTTCACATCACTCTTTCCTCATGCTTCAGAGGCAATGATTGCCTTGAGATTCTCTGTTTGGTTTTTCCCTTTTTTTTTTTTCCCATTAGTTTTATGAAGGATTATTCCTCTTAAATGCTTTAAATTCTTGAAGAAACTTTATATGAGAAGAAATAGGGGGCATGTGCTGACCCTGTGTGTCCGTTCCCGTTCAGTCATCACTTACAGCTTGAATGGAAAAGAGAATTTGAAGGAAATGAAATCTCAGCAGGACCCAGAATCTGACTCCCTTGCTCTGGAGAAGGAATTAAACTGATAAAGGGGAGTAATGAAAGCCAAAGGCAGACAAGAGAGGAAGGAGAGCAGTGATTACTTCATACTCAACTTCCCCAGGCAGTGGTGCCAGGCTATTTCTAACATCAGTGTTTCCAATCTCCTTTGTTTGAGTTTTTATCCCTGTCCTGCTGTGGAGCAGTTTGTGCTGGACCCTGTTCTAGCTCTCATCAGCCCTGGAGGTATCTTCTGCCAGCTCAGAATTCATAAATCTCGTTGCTGATCCACATGCACCCTTTTTTATTATTATTTCTCCCATCCATGTTCTTCTGACCTGTTCCCAAGCCTGGGGCTAGGAAAGACTGACACAGGAGTTACTCAGATATTAATGACAGTTTCCTGGGTTATGTGCATTTAGCAGGGGATTTATCTAATTAAATGTTGATACCTGAAATTGCATCTGCACTACAAATGAGAAGTCACCTTCCCCAGTTTGTAGCTCTGGATGTCTAACGAGTAGAGCCTGAGACATAATTTATTTCATCCTCAATGTGGATTAGATGATGTCTCTTTTTTCTCTCTGGACACATGGAATAAAGGGTTACCATATCAGCTCTAAATTATCACATTAACATGTCTACATTTGATCAGACAAATCCCACTAGCTTCTGTCTTTGTTATATTGACTAGGTCATGCTGGAGGTCTGGATTACCCCAAAAATCTGAATTCTGATGGAAAGAGCCCTGCTGATGAAATGGAGAACTGTAGATTGGCATGAAATACTTTTCCCAGCCTGTTCCCTCTCTTGCTTTCCACTGTTGGAAGCAGATATTCCAGACTTATCCCTTGAATGTGGCTTTCTCTCAAATGGTGGGAGAGTTCCTCGAGTGATTTGCAGATTTGTGTCTACAATTTAGTGTTCAAAGTGCTCAAAATGCACTGACCTGGAATGAGCCAAGGTGTGAACTCAGCACGAGAATTTGGATAGAAGAAGTGATGAGGCCTCCTTGGTGATTACGTGGCTCATGACTCACTGTCAAATCAATCTTTAACTTGCAGCCTTTGCTTTCCAGTCCCACTCCTCCTGCCCTTCCTCTGAAAAATGTTGGGAGGAAGCAACATTCGCAGGCGTGACAAGGAAATGAAAGGAAATAAGGATTTGAAGTGATGTGATGATTCCTGCAAGGAATCACATTGAATCCTTGTAAAAAGTTACCCCCTAAATCAACAGGAAAGAAACTGGTCAGGGCACCACGGGGGTAGGAGATGGGAATTAGGAGGCCGTGTGGTGATGCAGGGAGAGATTTTGAATTATGTTTCCATCACATGAAGATGATGGAGGGGTTTTTTTTCAGTCTCACATTTTTTATTGAGTGTCTCATCAGCCTCTTGTTCTCTCAGAGCCTTTGAATTATCTGCTGTTATTTCCACTGGCACCACTGGGAAGACATTACTTCACTTTGTCTCACTGAGGCAGCTGTGCCCAAGAACAAGAGGACTAGGATTGAATCCAAGCTAATGAATTCCTAGAGTTGGAAGGGCACAGATAAGAAAACATCTCTAGACCTGAAAGTTTCCTCCATGGCTCCTTTTAAAGCAGAACACAGACCTAGATAGCTTTGATCTCTATGGATACATCTCTCCTTGGTCAAAGATGCTTTTCTGTGGCACTGATGGATTTATCCATGTGACACTGCATAAAGTGTCTTCTACTAAATTCACATTAGAGCAGGTAGGAGCAAGGAGGAACTTCAAGGGAGAAGCCAGGGACATGTGATGACAGACACAAGGTCTGTGTTTATTTCTGGTATCCATTCTGTAGAGTCTTTGTCCGAACAAATCTCCTCTGCACCCTTTGGGACCCAAGCTGTGATCAAACTTTGCTTTTTCTCAGGCAAATGCAAGGAAAAGTGCTTGACTTATCTCTGTGTTCCAAGCATTGATTCATTCTTCAGCTCTTTGCTGAATTTCTCTGACATTGCCATCATGATTTTAGATGTTTTTGGGAAAGGGGGAAGGGTTTTAAGTGAAAGAGAGTAGATTTAGGTTAAATATTGGGAAGAAATTCATCTATTGGGAAGTTGTGAGGGTGGTGATGCTCTGGCACAGGCTGCCCAGAGAAGCTTCCCCATGCCTGAAACTGTCCAAGGCCAGTTTGGATAGGGATTTGAGCAGCTTGGGATAGTGGAAGGTGTCCCCATGACAGGGGTGGGACCTGGATGAACTTTAAGGTCCCTTCCCACCCAAACCATTCTAGGATTCTATAAGTCCATTCACCTGATAGAGTGGATAATTCATGTCACCGCAAAATGGATTTATAAAGTAGAGAGATCTTTATCAGTGCTAGATATTGAAACTATTTATAGTCAAGAGGTCAAAATCAGAACTTGGAATTCACTGACACTTAACAAATACAGAACTTGTCCTATTTTTGCATCCACCTACTGCTGAAAAGGCTGTCTGATGAATGCCAGTTTTTCTGCATTACCTATTAACACAATCATTGTGGAGGTCTGAAGTTGGGTTTAATTAATTCTGTTGGTGAACATGACCAAAATCTTCATTTTCCAGGCACAAACCAAGCTTCTGGCTCCATTAAGCATCTTTTCCTCAAATGGAGCAGCTGAAGCTAAAATGGTTGATGCTGAGCTGCTGTGAATTCAGTCACATCAGTGGGGCTGAAAGCCTGGGAGTGCATTGCCATTGGAAAAGTTCAGGACCAGCTTTGGCAGGGGAAGGAAAGGGTGTTGTGTCGCAGCCAAGCTGCTCTGGAATAATTTAAGGAAAGGTTTTTTGCTAGACACAGCTGCAGACAGGACAAACCTCAAATGGATGAACCACCACATTTCTTGGAAAAGCCTCCAGGATGTTTCTTTCTCATTCCTCCTTAATAAACAGCCAAGCTATATTTACCTGGATGCTCTGCCTGGGGAGGCAAACAGTACAACAATAATTTTTCTTTTCTGAAGAATTCCTGGAAAGAGGGATTCAAATACCATCCCCATTGCACCCTAGACATAATATTGATGGCAGATGAGCAGGGATGTTCTTTGGCATTGTAACTCTCATGGTGCTGGGAGCAGAAAGAGAGTTTGTGTGATCCGACAGCTTTTTCTTCCAGGCCCAGCTGGATTGCCACTAGACTGGGAAGCTCTGGGCCATTCTCCATCAGGGATCACAGTGTGTGTTTCATCTTCAAGAGAATCATTCCTCAAGGCAGTGACCCCTTGTCTCCAGAGCTGTGTGCTATCCATGGGATAGTGCTGAGCCCTGGCAGAAGGTGGAGTGTGCACAGGTGTGCTCTGCCTCACCTGGGCACAGCCCTGCCCTGGATGTTCCACAGCACAGTGTGGATACTTCAGTCCCTGTCGTGAGAATCTTAACCTCAGACCTTGAGAGTTCTTTTTCACCACTTTGTCTCCAGGGATGGAATTTGTCTCCCTGCATTTTACTCAATTCTCTGACCAAAACAAAGTCTGAACCCTGTAGAGGCATGGGTCCTTCCTTGGAGTTATTCCTTTCTAGCTCTGGGTTCAGAGCTCTATTATTTATTATTTATTATTTATTATTTATTATTTATTATTTATTATTTATTATTTATTATTTATTATTTATTATTTATTATTTATTATTTATTATTTATTATTTATTATCTATTCTTTATTCTTTATTCTTTATTCTTTATTCTTTATTATATATTATATATTATCTATTATTTATTATTTATTATTTATTATTTATTATTTATTATTTATTATTTATTATTTATTATTTATTATTTATTATTTATATTTATTATTTATTATTTATTTTTTATTATTTTTATTTTTACATTTTTTTTATTTTTTATTTTTTATTTTTTATTTTTTATTTTTTATTTTTTATTTTTTATTTTTTATTTTTTATTTTTTATTTTTTATTTTTTATTTCTATTCTTTATTTATCATTATTTATTTATCATTATTTATTTATTTACTTACGTACTTATTTACTTATTTACTTATTTACTATTATTATTATTATTATTATTATTATTATTATTATTATTATTATTATTATTATTATTATTATTATTATTTATCTGGGGATAAATAGTTCTCTGTAAAGGTCTTTTTCTCTCTCCTGACCCAAGAGGGAGGCCAGAGGACGAGTTTAGCCCTATGGACTCTCTAACCTGGTTAAAGCTCAGGCAAGGTGATGATCAGCCTGGGGCTGGTCAGGGAAGATGACTCAGAGAAAAAAGATGCAAAGCTTGCTGTAATGGGGCAGAAATTTCTATTATCTCCTCGGGCAGCAGGAACACATTTTGGTGGTTTAAACAAGGACTGCCACCTTTGCAAGCCCTGCTGATAAATCTGAGTTTAGTCATCATCTCAGCCTTTGCTTGACTTCCATTCAGAAAAAAAAAAAGGAAAAGGAAAGTACTGGAATTTAATATCTACATCTCTGGAAACACCATTAGCTGTGAAACACGTGTATGAGCTGCTGTTCCCATCCCATAGTGTGTTCATTGTGATAATTCCCACCCGGTTCTTTCAAAGCCATTACTTTGTCATCGCCAGAATTGCCAGGAAGTCCTTCTGTAATAGGCAAGGAACATAAGTTAAAAGAAAATGAAAGGTGAATTTGAATTTGTCCAGGCAGCTGGGTAAGATAATGACTTGGATAAGATGAGTTTCTGGGAACCAGATTGAATAAAAGTATTTCTCTGCGAGCAGTTTAGTCATTGAAAAATGTTCAGGTTACATTTTAAAATAATTAAGGCTGAAAAATAGCAACCATTAACAAATTTGGAAAATGAAAATATATGGCCATTTCATATTGTTCTGTTCAACAGAACATTGTTTCAGAGGTACTTGTACTGAAATTGAATCAGGGATAAAAAGTAAAGAAATGATAAAATTCAAGATAAAAAGCTAAAAATGAAATTTCCTCTCTGCCCGACTCTGTTTTCATGTCAGAAAAAACGGAGGAAAAACTTTCACTTAATTAAACAGAATTGGATTTTTTAAAACAAAGTTTAGAAGTAAAATACACATTATTTGCACAGTTCTACCTGTGAGTTCCTTGTTTCTGTGATGACATCCAGTTCATTAAATCCTCTCCTTTCTTTGGTCCAGACTTAATTATTATCAAGAAGAGCACTCTGACCATCCAGTTCATGGTGTAGATGATGATCGAGAGCAAAGACAGCAGTATTTTTTTACAGTTTATGCAGAGATTATTAAAGTGTGAGGGTTTTCCCCATCTATTGTTTACTTTTAGTGGGGATTTTTGTGTGTGTTTCATTGATTTTTGCTTGGTTGGTTGGTTGGTTTGGGATTTTTAATGAACATTTTCAAATACACAGCGTACTAGGTGCAGCCTGACGCTTTGTGAAGTGTCCCTGATCATGGTGGGGTGGAATGAGATGATCTTTACTGTCCCTTCCAACCCAAACCATTCCATAATTCCTTGATTTTAGATGCCTTTGAAGCTGATTTTACTACTGGGACATTGGTACTCTTCTAATTCACATTGTCCCAAGTCATTGTGAGCAGCACATGTGATTGCAGTCATGTTCTACCAGGCCACTGAGGTTAAAAAATGAATGATGAGCAGCAGGAAAACTTGCCCAGTTAATGAGGGATGGTTTCATCTGTCAGTATCTGCAGAGCCATGAGCAGCTGGAAGCTGTGACAACATGCACTCATCGAATTTTTAATGTCTGTGGTATCATGGCCAAAAAAAAAAATCCCCAAAAATCTGTTAAGGAGTCATCTGAATTCTAATTGAGTGATAATTGATAAGTGATCTGTGATGGTTAACTCCTTCTAGACCACTGCTCTATCCCAGCAGGCAGCTGCTGCACTCTTCTGTAGTGCTGGAAAAAGAGTGTTTCCTTGAGTGGAGATCGTGTTTCCATAAAGGTCCTGCAAATGTCCTGTGCTTCTGTAAAAATGAGTGAGTCAGGTGTCAGACAAGTGGATCTTCTTTTCAAAGGGATTTGTGTGAAAATCTCTTTGGTTCTTATTCCCATGGCTTGTTCTGTGGCTGGCTGCTGGATTTTCTGGCAAAGCAATGATTTTTTGCTGCTTCAGACTGCGTGTGTCCCTGAGAAAACAGCAGTGAGAGAGAGAGCTCGATCCTTGCTGGAGGCAGTGGCACAATTGACTGGTTTCTGGGATCTTTATTTCCAGGGATGAGACATGGAGTCAGACAGCACTGATGGGCTTTGGGTTTCTCCTCTCTGGCAATGATTACACTTCAGAGGAACCCTGGATGAACCCTAGACTTTGCCTGTAAATTGCTTTCTAGTGTCCAACAAGCTCCTGAAGCAAGAGAAATAGGGAATTTGGAGATTTTTTAGGACCAGATGCAGGTGCAGGTGAACACAAGAGTCCCTGGATTCCTTAGGGTATCCAGACATTCTGACATGGGGCCTTGAGAAGATCCAGACTGGAAACTCAGTCCCCTGAAAAATCTAAGGTTGCAGTGAAACCTTACCTTTGTTAAAATAAATTAAATCCTCAGAGTCAAAATACCTGACAGGGCTTCCTAAAACCCCCGTGTCCAGTCTGTCACCCAGGCTCCCTGAATAACCAGTGATGGAAAATAGAAGACTTCAAAGTGCAGATCATTGCCCAGAGACACATTCATTTTATCCCAGGAATTGCTTCCAAAGCTTCAGTAAATACATTGACTTCATGGACTGGAGTGGAAGGTGAGACACTTAATCTGTAATTAAAGATGTCTCTGATCATTGCAGCAGATTTGGACTGGATGATTTTCCAAGGTCCCTCCCACCCCAAAACACTCATGGCTCTCTGAATCTCAGTGAAAAGAGATAGGCATTTGCAGAGAAGCAGTCATGTTTCCTAAGAAAATCCTAAAAACAACCAACCAACCAACAAAAATACAAAACAAACCAAACAAAACAAAAACACCAAAGAAAAAAAAAAAAAGGAAGTTTTGTTTGCTGGAGGATGTTAACCAAACTATGAAAAAATGCATTGACTGTAGACACAAAGAAAGAAAAAAAGATTCCTAAAGTGAATAATTCTGATCACTTGTTTGTAACAGAGAAAACCCAGGATTATTGCACATCACATCCAGGAAATTTGGTTGTTTTAGTCAAACTACCCAAAGGCAAGGAGAAGACAGTACAGCAGTAAAGGACAGTACACCAAGAAATTATGATCCCAGCTTGATCTTATAAAAGCCTGGAAGGATGAAAAAGATGCTGATATACACATTAATACAGACAAAATACAGATTTTGATCCTCTCCTTAATTATTCAGCTTTGAGCTTCTGCAGATAATTAATTCCTTAATTATGGCCAGTGAATATAACAGGATCTACCAAAACAGACTGAAATGAGGACTCTGGGCTGTGTTAAGTGTATGTTTATTCCCCGGTGTGATGGAAAATCTGTAATATCTGCCCATCCCACCGTGCCCTGCAGTGGCTCCCCATTTGCAGTGATGTTCCCTGTTGCTGGTGATGATGATCAGGATCTCTGTTCCTTCTGGCTTTCTGTGGGGCAGGAGCAGGAAAAGGAGCAGAGACTCAGCTAGGACCAGCAGCTGGATTCCTCAATCCTTGCGTGTCCCTGCTAACTCAGGAGATTCTGGGATTCTCTGAGTTTTCCTCACACAACTTGGTCTCCATGCCTTTGGTGTTCCCAGCTTGGCTATTGCCCCAAAGCTGCCTCCCCAGTCCGAGGACAAAAGCTGTTTTTGTGTGGAGTGACTCCTGAGATGCATTTTGAACATCTGCTGTCCAATGAGGACAATGTTCTCCAGAGCTGCCTGCTCCTATCTATCCCCACAAAAACTTGGAGTGCCATTCAAATGTGGATGTTGGCAATGGTCCATTAAATCCCACTCTGGGAAGCACATCTGCCAGGTGCTGCTTCCTTTATTCATGGAGTGGTTTCCTGTACGTAGAGCACTGCTGGGAGAGCAATAAAAGCCATGGGAGCAAGAAAGGGCTGGAAGAAATTCCCATGGCATTCTGTTGATAACTCCTGTGCCCACTGAAGAGTCACCTCTTCACCAGCACTTGGGTTTCTGGAGGAACATTCTGACATTTTATTTAAAATCATTCCTTTTTTTCTATTTGCCTGTACTTTAGGATCACTTGGAAAAGCCGTGAATAAAATTTTATTGGACCAAAGACTCAAGAGAGTCCTCTTAGCCTGTTTTTACCATGAAATGTTTTTCTCTTATGAGATTTCACCACACACTGATAATCTCACCGAGGTGACCAGTGCTTAAAACTGCCCGACTGTACAATTTCATTTCTTGTTGCATCAACTACTTCTTAATATACCTCACAAACTTAAGCCAAGAACTTCATTACAGGGAACTGCCTACTCAATAATACATGCAGCTGAATAAGTGTAATCATTTGGACTCCAGACAGGCTTTGCATATTGATTTTTCCTCAGCAAAATAAAACTGAAGCACAGTAAGTTAAATCATCTTCAAATGGATGAGCACGTTGCAGTGCTGTAACAAGTTTTTAACTGCTCCATCTGGTAAGTGGTAGGAAAATCTCTGTATGTACTTATCTCAGCATGGCAAAAATGAGATAATTCAGCCCTATTTACCCTCAAAAAGAGCTGCACAAAGTCTCATTCATATATTCTATGCCCATGGCAGGGGAATTGGGATTAAATGGTCCTTAAGGTTCTTTCCAATCCAACCATTCCATAAATATCAACTCCTGAGCCCTTACTAAGCTTTATTTTCTTACACCAATTTCTTGAGCTTCTGCACCCCTGGAAGAACAAGGGAGGAGGAACTGGAGGTCCAATCTTCATTATTTTTTTTTTTTTTTTTTTTTTTGAGTTTCTATGAAAAGGGGGATGAGGGTGAGGAAGGGAGAACCTTGGCTTCCCCCATGAGCTGCTATCCAGCACTGCTGGCTCAGAGTGGACGTGGTGGTTTGCTCCTGGAAAAAGGAAGGGAATGAAAAATGTGAAATTCCTTCCCCAAATTCCTCACAAGGAAAGGAGGGAACACGGAAGTACAAAGGGAAAATTCTGTCATGCTGTTTTTTCAGTCCTTTGTAAAAGAAATGAAGGAAAAAAAGAACTCATATTTTGTTTTGGGGGTCATAAAGCTTAATATGTGGCGATATTTCCTTCTGGAGAGGAGAATTTTGCATTCTGTGCAAGAAAACAAATTACCTTTGCCTGTGCTGTTCTGCTTCCCAGCTTGAGATTTCATTTTCTAATATGAGTTCCACCACAGAAACATGTTATTCTGTGGTGCAGGAATTCTTTGGCAATGTCACTCTTGGGTTTAAAGGTGAAATTAATCTCACTTTACCTGGCTGAAAACAGAATATTTGCTTAAAGTGGACGTGTAGGCTCTCCTATGAAAAAAAGAAAAATTTTAAAAAAAGAGGAAAAAAGTTGATTTCACCAGCTTATGTTTTATGACTATTTTAAGAAAATATATTAAGATACTTCAGATGATAGAAGACCTTCTGCCCTATTGATGTGCCATCTGATTTTCCTTCATTTCCCATCAACAGGATTTGATAGTTTGAGTCCATTTTCTTTCCAGTATAACCATTATTCCTGCAAAATTGTTGGAAAGGAATAGAATTTAGAAAACTTGCCAACAAGACTTCAAATTGATCTGTTAAAATAAATATTCTTTCCTCCTCTTTTCCTTTGTGAGTTTTGCTCCCAGATGCCATGAAGGCTCACGATTTTGACAGCTCAATGAATGTATAATGTCTTATAAATTATTTACAGATGAATCAAAGTAATTACCTGTCTCTTGCACAACATTGCAAACATGGAGTTTAGAGGCATTTTTAGTTTTAACTTGAATATTTTTGAGCCTCAAGCCATGTGGAAATACCCAAAAAGCCTCACTTCCCAGATAATAAAATATTTATAGCTGTGATCAGCTTGTTTTTTAAAAAGGTCTTTGACAAGTTGCACCTTTAAAATTTTGATGATTCCTTGAGTAAACACATTTTTTACCAAAATGAGAGCAGCCAATCTCCAGCTGGCAGTGGAAGGGTTCTGTTGTCAACACCAAGAACAGGTGGAATTCTGCTCCTCTCAATCCCATCTCAACTCCTGCTGAATCCAGTGGGCATTTTTGGCGTGTGTTTCAGCGAAGAGAACTGTGCTGGCCTCCGTATTTAGGGAAAAAATGCCCCTCTTGGGGAAAAATTACATCACTGGATGTTAAACATCTAAATTATTGCCTAAATAAGCTGGGGAGTCTCCCAAGACTCCTTGTAGAGTTGATAGATACAGAGATTTACATCCAGTTTGCATATTAAAAAACCTAAATTAAGGTGCCTCAATAAGCAAATTGAGTTCCACTGAAGGCTTATCCATAATCTCAGAGAGCTGAGCTGCCTATTTCACTTCCCAATCCTGGAATTCCTCTTTTTTTCAGTGTTCATATTGTTCATTATTTTGTTTTTCTAGTTGGTGTTTTGGTTGTTGTGTTGGTTGGGGTTTTTTGGGCGTTTTTTTGGTTGGTTGGGGTTTTTTGGTTTTGTTTTTTGGTTTTGTTTTTTGGTTTTGTTTTTTGTTGCTTTGTTTTTTTAGGTTTTGGTGGATTTTGTTTGGTTTTTGGTGGTTTGGTTTTGTTTTTTTTTTTTTTTTTTGGTAAACCAAATGAGAACCTTAGGCAAATAGCTGGTCGTTGGTTAAACAACATCATTTTATCATTTTCACCCTTCAAGAGCAGAGTTGAGTCTTGAGGACAAGCACCTGCAGATGCTTTTCTTATTGATCCTTTTCTTTGCCTTTCTGATTACCCTAAAAGCCATTTCAGACTTCCATGGCAGCTTGCACTTTTGGTAATCAAGCCATACATTTCCTGCTCCCACAGCTGCTGGAATCGATTGGTTTGTGTCCTTTTGCACAAAAACAAATCGAAGGGAGCGGAGTGGAACAAAACAAGTGCAAATCACAACCCAAACAAAAGGCAAGGCTGGAAGGATCCATCACTGAGTGACCAGCCAGGATCTGGCTGAAAAAATTACTGGACACAGAAGTCAATGCACAAGGAAATGCTTTGGAGGAGAAAAACAATTATTAGAATGTGTAATGAGTATGCCCAAGCCAAGAACAAAGCCAAATTGAAACAACACAAACAATTAATAAAACTCTCTGAAGGATTGTTGGGTGTATTTTAAGAATGTGCCTCATCCTTATTCCCAAGACAGGAAAGGACTTGAGTCTGCTCCGGGTTTTTGGCCATAAAAAATAATGACTAATGTAATTCCACCCCTTCTCTGGTAACCTGCAAAGTGCCCACACCAGAATCCTGAACAGAATTAAACAGAGTGCTCCCAGTCAGAAAGACTCTTTCATAATTGTCTTCATGCAGGACAGACCAGAATGATTTGTTTCCCATTATTCCACTGGATTGAGAACTGATAAAGAGATTTTCCAGTGGTGTGGTTACAGCAGCTGAGCATTCCTGCTCACATGAATAAGATTTCTCACTTGAGTGATAAACTGAGTGGATTTTGCAAGCTTCCTGATTTTTCTTCTACCTGTATCTCAAATAGATTGTGGTCAGGGTAATCTGTGTGAAAATGAATATAAATATAAACCTATACTCTATACATGCATAAATACACACCTACAGCTATAAAAACTTACATCTAACTGAGGGTCACATCAGGATTTCATTTCAAATATGCTAAATAACACAACATCTGTTAATTCTTAGAATATCAGGGAGAAATTTATTATTGTCTTTATAGATGACACTGAAGTTATTGCCATCCCTGCAAGTCAAAAATTCTCGTGACTGAAACATAAAGAAGTTTCTGGATCTTTGTAACTCAAGCACACAGAATTGTGCCCTGTAATATGTTTTTTTTTTTTTCATGCTTTGTCCAGTTAATAAACATGTCATAGACAATGAGAACTCCACAAATTCCTTTTGGATATTTTAGTTATGGTTTATTTTGCCTGTGTGCAAGAAGGGAGCTCTGTGAACTCCACAGGTCCCTTTAGGATTATTTCCTATTTTTCCATAATGATTCCATATTCCAATTTAAAAAAAAAAAATTGATTAGATGTATGCAAATTTTCATATGGGAGGGTATAATTTTACATGACAAATATTTGAGAGGAAGACCACAAAACAATTTCCTTCCTACATGATCTTTAACCCTTTATAATAGGAAGAGGGTGAGAAGGAATAATAATATACTTCCTTAATTTTTATATTTATTTTTTAACCCATCTCTAAACTTTCTAAATCAATTGATCTCTTACTCACAGCAGCTTTAGACATGGAGAAACTAATTAGCTCTTTTGGAATTAACTCCTCATTTACAGGAATAAGCCATAAGAAATTGAGGATGTGCAGATTTTGTTTTGTTTTTCACAAATACTGGTAAAATCCACATTCTTTCCAAAATATTTCTTCCTTCAATGATTCCATCAATGCCTTTAATGGAGGTTGTGACTAACCCAGAACTGCTGAGGGCTGGATCCATATCTCTGTATGTCCTTGGTGTTACTGCTCCTGTGAATTGACCATAAATTGCCAGGTCCTCTTGGCAGCCACTTCCCATTTCTTGGTGTATCCTGCCAGCTTTTAGACAAAGAAAGCCTCACCCATCACACTTCTTCTGGTCCAAAGACAAGCAAGGAGGAATTATCTTGTCTCTGTTTATTCAGATTTTGCATTAACACAACTGTAATTTTGGGTCTTGCTGAGGTTTTCTGGGAATTTTCACCTAACATGTTCCCTGTACCTAAATATCAGAAATACTTCTGACATCTTCTATTTAATAGAATATATAGAACCGTTTTTACCATTTCCAGTGACCCCAGTGAGGCTGGATCACACTGAATTTGCAGTGTTATTTTTTTTTCCACTCTCTGAATACATTGTGGGCCCTCAGAGAAGTTCAGTATGGACGAGGAGACAGGCTTTGTTAAACTCTGGCATTGTGTTCCTGCTCAGGAGCGTGAAATGCAGCATGTGCACGTCCCCGTTCACAGGGGACAGACTGCACTGCCTGTTGAGAATGTATTTATTTCCTTTGTTTCCTCCACTAGACCATCAGGTCCCACGAGCTCTAATAAGGAATTGTTTGACTCACCACTGGAACAATTTCCAGGACAGATTATGGAATTTACACGCTGGAAGGAATTAAGTTATTTAATTCAGTCATTTCTCATCCTCCGAAGGTTTGAAGGAGTAAACAAGGAACAAATGCCTCTCAGGAGTGTCCCCACTGGCGTCACTCTGGTGACATCAGGAGTGAATTTGGCCCAAGATTGGTTATAACTCGTCTTCTCCTACATTTTCCACTGAGATAACTCTATTTATAAACACCAGAAAAGCAAGGAGGTGGGGAGAAGGAGTCAGAATATGAAGGGGCAGCTTGATTTTACAACTCTGGCTCTGGAGAACATTTAGATTTCAGTGTCACCATTTGTTCTGGTTTGTTTGGTTTTGTTTTCCAGCTGTAAGAAAGAGCAGAAAATCTTTTTAACACCCAGAGATAGCCTGAAACAAAAAATAGTAATAATTTGTAAATTCCTTTGGAGGGATCTTAATATATGAGTACCACAATTTAATTTCTGAAATTATCCATCGCATAGACTTGAGGTCAGCTGCTTTTTCCAGTTGTTTATTGCTTGCTTGTTTCCTTTGGTTTCCTTTTAGAAACAAGTCAAAATTCCTGACAAATCTTATTGACTAGGCAATTATTAACCTCAGGCTTTGCTTGAATAATTCCCTTTGAAAATCCTGCTCTCCTGTGTTGGCATTTTTTAAGACTCAAACTCAGAGACCGTTTCAAGGTTTGTGTCCCATTTTAGTCTCAGTCCAGTGCTGGAGTGAGATTAGTTAGAAATGAACAAATCAAAGGAAGATGTTATCATTCTTTTCTTTTGAGATAGAAAAGAGTTGAAGCTGTGAATTTATTATTGTGAATCCTCAAGGCTCAAGAGACCTGCTGTTAAATTTTCTCCTCATCTCCTTCCATGCCATTAAATCCTGTCTCCATTTTCAAAGGAATGCAGACTCCAAATTACGAAAAAGACAGTCTGAAACAATTTCTACTTTCTCTGTCTCCATGGCAACTGTTTATCCCAGAGATCTTTCCAGATGTCTTCTTCACAGGCCCATAAATCTCATAATGGGCCAAATATCACTCCAAGGGTGGCAAAACTGTCAGTGGAATCGTTCAGCTCTCCAGCTTGGGAGGATTTTTTACCTTTTTAGCCCTAGCTGAAAGCCAGGTTCACTGCGAGGCACATTAATACTTGTGGGAAAAATATATTAAATATATATAATATTTTATATATATATATGTATTTATTTCTATCCAGCTGCTTCAACACCATAACCAGTTGCATGGTTAGATAATATTAATTGAATTATTGACAAAGGCCACAGCTGGCAGCGCTCCATGCTGGTCAATCCCTTTTACCACCAGGTTGTGGCCATAGGATGTTACCAAGGGAAGATGGAGCTGCGTGGAAGAGCAACACATTTTTATGGTTATTAACCCATCTTCCCAAACTCTGTCCTGACTCTGCAACCTTCAGGCAGGGTTTTTCATGATGGCTTTTCCAGAAATTACCCTGAGCCCAGCCGTGTGAGGATTAAAATTTGTAGCAGTGTGATGTACGAGAAGCCCGCGAGGCACGGCTGGAGCGGCTCCCTCTCCCCATCTGTCTCAGCCTGGAGAATTAATGAAAGACAGAGTTGATAAAGTGCAGGATGCCGTCCCCTTCCCCTCAGAAGGGAGGGAAGTGAGTCAGACCTGGTGCTGGGGGAGGATGCTGATGTTCTGGCTGCCCCCAAAAATGAAGGAGGCGAGGGGGAGCAGGTGGCGCCAGGCAGAGCTGCCTCCAGCAGCTCCCTGTGGTCTCCTCCATCCCGTGTCCCCAGCAAGGCTGGATTATCTGCAGCTGCTGAGCCTGGCACTGCCTCGGCTCCTGGAAGCTTGGAAGTGTCATCCTGTTCCCAGCAGTGATGGGGAAAAAAAAAAAAACCGCCAAACTTCACAATTTTTTCAATTTTTTTCAGTAATTTCACAGAGTCTCCTGCCTCCTGACCAGCAAAGCGGTGACTTTCTCAAGAGGAGTAGCCAATCCTTTTTATTATATTTAAAGGAGGTTTAAAAGAAACAACTCTGCTCGATTTCCCGGCTTATTGGCTTTTTATTCTCCTGCCTAATTAGACAAAGAAATGTTCCACAGATTTTGCCAAATTGAAGTTTCCCTTTAAAACTCTTCAAAGCTCACCTAAGGCCAATTGGCTGGCAGCACTTGAAAGATTCTGGAGATTTTCTTGGATGAGGTTTTCTTGGCAGGTATCAATGCAGAAGCAGGAATAAGTGTGAGCTGAGAAATAAATATCTGGTGACTGCAAAGAGCTAAACAGGTTAAAAAGCAAAAAAAAGAATTTACACATCTCTGATTGTAAATAACAGCTCCTGTAATTTAAAAGCTGATCTTTGCCATGTATAAAATCCTCAAGGGATAAAAAAAGTTATAAAATGCAGTGTGTTTAATATATCAAGTATGATATATTTTGTAAAATGTTTCATAATATTTATAGCATATAAATCATTAGATATATAATAATATAAAATATTTACACCATTTAATTAGGATAATAATATACAACAAATGTGTATTTATAATTAAAATATATGTTAGATTTATCAGGAAGTCATATTTTTATATTAGTACAAAATTTATTTTATAAAAATATTATGCTATAAAATTAGTTATTCAAATAAAAAAAGTGTTTTGAGTGCTTTGCCTTTTACTTTTTAATATAATCTATTACTAACTCAGTACATAAGAAGTGAAATATCTCAACAAATTTTTTTCTAATGTTCTTTTTGATTAATTAAGACAATTTTTAAAAAACAGTTCTCTGCAAACAGTGCTGCACTTGGATCTCTGATAATGTCATCCCATAAAACAAATTACTGATAATGCTGCCCCAGTAGGAATTGCTCTGATGGTTTATAAGTCTAATTACATAAAGAATGGGTTCTAAATAATCATAATATGGTTCTGAGTAACTTTCCTGAGGCAGCAGCTGTCTCAGGACAGCTGATGGAAAACATTGAGGTGGGTCAGGTGCTGGTGAGTTGGGTCACAGTTTATTGTTCTTCATGTACCACTCTGCCAGAGAAACCTGGACGATACCTGTACAATTCCTCTGATTCCAGCTGGTTTAAATTTAAAATTAGGCTTTCTATCATCGCCCTTTCTGATTAAGGGAAGAAAATATGCATCTCCAGGTGATAATTTATCTTAGAACAGGTTTCCCAGAGAAAATGATGGATGTTCCATCCCTGGAAGTGTCCAAGGCCAGGCTGGGCAGAGCTTGGAGCAACCTGGGATAGTGGGAAGTGTCCCTGCCATGGCAGGGGTGGAATGAAATGATCTTGAAGGTCCCTCCCAACCCAAACCCTTCCAGGATTCTGTGGTTCTGTGATAATTTTTGGGTTTTTTTTTAAATTTTATTTTATACACTATAAAAGAAATGCAGAATTCCCCTGAGAGTTGCACATAAAGCTTTGATACTGGTGAGGGGAAGGAATACCAGGTTAGACAGCACAAGATCATCTCTGGGCAGCAACAGCATTACTTGGATAGAAAAAAATACTTCCTGGTGGAGTAACTGTGCCAGATGAAAAAATAGATTTTATTCTCATAATTCTAAAATTTATCAGGAGCAGAACTAGGAAGGGAAAAAAAACAACTTTCTCTTATAACTTACCCTGAAATTCCAGTTGATGTTACATTTCTGCTCTGTTATGGTTTGGGCTTTCAAATGAAACTGAAGAATCACAGAACCCCAGAATGATTTAGGTTGGAAGGGAACTTAAAGCTCATCTCATTCCATCCCCTGCCATGGGCAGAGACACCTTTTTCTATCCCAAGCTGCTCCAAGCCCTGTCCAGCCTGGCCTTGGACACTTCCAGGGATCCAGGGGCAGCCACAGCTGCTCTGGGAATTCCATCCCAGCCAGGAATTCCTTCCCCATATCCCATCCAAGCACTGGGAGCCATTCCCTGTGTCCTGTCCCTCCATCCCTTGTCCCCAGTCCCTCTCCAGCTCTCCTGGAGCCCCTTCAGGCCCTGCAGGGGCTCTGAGCTCTCCCTGGAGCTTCTCCTCTCCAGGGGAACATTCCCAGCTCTCCCAGCCTGGCTCCACCCCTGGGAGCATCCCTGTGGCCTCCTCTGGGTTCAATCCAACAGCTCCACATCTTTCCTGTGCTCGAGGTGGGATCTCAGCAGAGCAGAGCTGCAGAATCCCCTCCCTTGTCCTGCTGCCCACCCTGGTTTTGGAGCACAATTGCCTCTCTGGGCAGAGTTCCAGGGCTGGTGCCCAGCTCCAAACACCTCCAGAAACATTTCTGTGACAGGAACCCCTCAAAGACACCTGCACTTTGAAATGTCAATTACTTTTGGAAATCATATCCCCACACCCAGGCCACGCTCAAGCCCTTATTTATTTTGGTATTTACCCAGATTTATGAAGGAACAGAGAGCTCCTATCTCATATTCCCCTCTCTCTGAAAGGCTTTATATGTAGTGTGCCCTTTAGAAATTATTGTGCACCACATAATTCAGTTTAATATGCTGGTTTGTTACATTACGTTTCCTTTGATATTACTCTCCTGAAGGCAATACGACCTTGAAGGTGATATTTTAAACCAATAAATGAGGAGAGGAACTGAAAATCAAACCAAATGCTGTAAGCCAGAAGGGTGGATTTTCATCTCAGGCCTCTATTTCCCTTCATGAAAAATACAGAAGTCTAACATTTATGTAATTACATTTTTTCTTGATTTGCCAAGGGAACAAATTTTATGCAAATCCTTTTCTGTTGCCTCCTGTCTATGTATGAATCCATAAATCCCACTGCCCATCTCACTGTTTCCCCATCTTTGAAAAAGTGGTGCTGGTTTTAAGAAAAATGTCAAAATCATAATTTTGATAGAGGAGGAGACAGGTAGGAGTTATCCACTTTGTTTAGAGGAGGGAATGAGTAAATAGCAAGTTACTGCACAGGGATTTGCCATCCAAAAAAAACATCTCTGGCTTGCACCTTCTCTCACCAAAAAGTCGTCAGGGATGAGAGGAACTGTTTTGCACTAGAGCAAGATGGGGACATGGGAGGATGTTGTGGAGACTGTGAAGATGATTTTAATACAGAGAGTGTAAATTGAGTGCAAAGATTTTAATATAGAGAATATAAAATATTATAGAAAAATAGAGAGGAGATTGAGATATAGGCACCGTGAGAAAACAGGACACAAATCTACCCAAAAGAGAAGTTTTTACACAGTCCTGCTGCCACAGTCACTCTGTGTTGGTGAAAGATAACAGGCCCTGCCCTCAGCTGGTTTAAAATTAAAATTAAAACTCCTTCACCTCTGAACTTCACCCATGGGGCTGAATAAAATCTGGATTTATGTCTACCCACGAGTAAGCTGTGACTCTCCAGACAGCCCTAGACAGGGGAGAAAAGCAATGTAAGGGATTGGCACCTAAAGATTTTTCACTTTGTAATATATTTGTAGCCTTGTAGATTTTTAATATCTATCTGTGGAGTTTCTGGCACTTTCTTACACTTCAGAACAGTAGTTACCCTTTCTCACACATTGTGTCACCTTCCTGAAATTCTGCTTAGTCTCAGGGACATCTTCTGCTATCCCAGGTTGCTCCAAGCCCCGTCCAACCTGGCCTTGGACTTTTCCAGGGACAGGACATCCACCACTTCTCTTGGCAACCTGTTCTAAGATAAATTATCACCTGGAAATGCGTATTTTCTTCCCCTGGCTAGAAAAGGCAGTGAGAGAAAGCCTAATTTAGGAATTTCTAGAGAAAATCATTTTAGAATTTCTAGAAGAAAATAATTTCTAACAAGGACACCCTGTTTTGCACCAGGAATTGGGAGACATAACAAGATAAAGAACCCCTTGGAGGGACTCCACTGGGGCAGGCTGGGTTACCAGGACAACCAGTCTCCTATGGGATGTAATTCCTACCTATCCTAATTAATTAAACTTACAACAATTGTGAAAATCCAATGCTATGCCTGCTCATAAGGGTATTTTGTGCACCTGAAGGTTTTCATTAAAAGACTGCCCTTTATGTTATCAATCCTAATATTGTTTTGAGGTTTTTTCTTCTGATTCTGGGCAACAGGAGCATCAGCAATTTCAGAAGAGCTGTTTATCACTGCTCTCCTGCCAGCATGGCTTGCTTTGGGGATTTATGTTTTTATTTTTTTGTCCTCTTGGTGCTTGTCCAGAAATTTCAGGCAAGTGGGAGCCTTTCAGCTGCCAGGAGTAGCAGGTTAGGGAAAGTGTGAAATGAAAAATGGGAACGAGGTTTGTGAGGACCTCTGTGGAGGCAGGATGACTAGAAGGGTTTTAATGCTGGGTGTAATTTTAAAAATGCATCAGAATGCTCTGCAATGATAAACAATTCTAGTTTCCTTGTTAATAAATGTGACCTTTCTCTGAAAGAGCTGTTCTTCTTCAGTGGCTGCCAAGTCAGATCCATCCTTAGGTGTGTGGGACACCTCCCTCAGCTTGAACAATGTGGAATTTAAACATGGCTGCCATGGTCTCCACATGAAATTTATATAAAAATCCACAATATAAAATCCACAGTCTGAAATTCATATAGACATTAATATAAAATTTACACAAACACTGTGCTTCAACAGAAAGGACTGTTTTTTGAAGTAGAAGTGGATGCAGTCACAGGGAGCTCAGTCTAAACATGATTTTTTTTTTCCCCTTCTGAGTAGAAGTTTGAGGCAGAGATACAGGGACTGATCATGAGGGCTTTTAAAAGCAGCCAGTGTGGTTTGTCTGTGGTTCAGATTCCTCAGGGACATGTCCCAGCCCTCAGCTGGACTCCTTTTCTCAGGATTGGAAGTGGCTAAAGGAGATTGTGGAGTCACTGGTGATTCCCCAAGCAGAGACAGAGTTGGGTCATTTCTACTCCAAAGGACCACACAGCACCTGTAGGGAATACAAACACTTCAAAAAACATTTCAAAGGCAGCTGTCCAAGCTCAGCTTTTCCTTACCCTCCTTCTACTGAGTGTAGTCAGTGAGGAGATGCAGGTCCACTTTACAGGGTGATTCCCCACCACTGCCACCTTAAAATGGGATTATTCCTGTCTGGAAAGTCTCTCTCCTTGAGCTACAGAGGAAGCCTTGCTGAGCAGGGCAAATGGGTAAAAAAAAATAAAAATAAATAAGAATAATAAAAAATAGATTTAGAAGTTCAACTAATCCAGATTTAACCTGTAGTTGCATGATTTTGTGTTTCTTCAAAAAGTCAGCAGCACAGAATAGGGACTCCCAAAGGATCATCCATCCCCCAAATGAGAGGGGTGGATAAGTGGAATAACTGAGTAAGTGGAGGCACTTCTCTGCCCATCCTATGAGAAGGACAGAAGCACTTACCCAGGACCAGATTCCAAGTTTGGTGACACTTCTGTTATCTGGGATGAATCCCACAGTGTTCCCCAAAGAGGAATTCAGGCTCTGATGCAGACATGGAAGGCAGGGTTTGTGCCTTCTGGAAACAGCCTTGGGTTGTGCCAGGGGAGGTTTAGATTGGATATTGGAGAAAATTTCTTCACTGGAAGGGTGGCCAGGCATTGGAACTGGCTGCCCAGGGAAGTGGTGGAATTACCATCCCTAAAAGTGTACAAAAAACACGTGGATGTGGCACTGGGGGACACAACTTAGTGGTGGACTTGGCAGTGCTTGTTTGGTTCTCTGAGAGGGCTTTTCCAGCCCTAACGACTCTGTAAATCTGTGATTATTTTGATTGCAAGACCATCCATTAGCAAGACCACCATCTGTAATTTTTTTATTTTTTTTTTATTCCATCCCACGTGAAATCTTACTCTTTAAAACCATTCCTTGTTATTACTGATTTCCTAAGATGGTAAAAATTAGGAAATATTGTCCAGCCTGAATTGGAGTGTGTGAGCCACCACTTTCCAAGCCCTCTTGGGCATCCCTACGTCACTGGGCAGTGGGGAGACCCCGCCAGTGCCAGAGGAGACCTTGCTGGGCAGTTTCACACTCAAGTCACTCTGATTTCCGTGGGCAGATTTCACCCAGCAGGAATTGCTGGCTGCAGCATGGTTTACAAATGCAGGGAGATCGTGCACGCTTCCCTTTATTCCAAATAATTTTTATTTATTTTTTTTTGTTGTCAACCTTTTCTTTGCTCTTCTAAATGGTTTATTTCAAATACGCTTTTCCATGCAGGGTCAGACAATGTCCTTATCTATGGGGAATTCTTGACAATCTCCATCTCTCCCCTATTTTGAGATATTATTTACTACTTGAAATTAACTTGACTTGCTGCTTCTCTCTCCCCTCTCTCCCAATATCAGCACAACAGTGTTTTCTACAACAATGAACTTGTAATTTCTTTCTAAATGGGGCTGGTTTTTATCTCTGCATGGAATTACCACAAAATCAGCCACCTGCTATAACTGAGTTTCATCCACACTGCCGTGGGATATTGACACTGTGGCTGTTCCTGCTCTGCAGCCTGAGGATTCCCTTGCATTTCTCTGCTTTGCTTCATCCATTGCTGGATAATATCTATATATTGGAAGATAGCTATGTTGAAATAATAAGAAAAAATACGAATTTTTTTCTATTCCTATTCAACACAGTTAAGTCAAGCAAGGCCAACAGGTGTTTCTCCAAAGATGTCATTAACCACTGATTATCTCCAGCATCTCTTGTAAGCAAATGTCTCATTAACGTGAATGTTCTCACATAATTTACTTTTGTGCATAGTGCCACACTTCAGTGAGCTATAAACCTGTTGCTGCACATCCTCAGATTTACATGGAAAATGCATTTCCTGCTGCGTGGACAGACATGAGCTATCAAAGATAATAAAATCTAATAGCACTCAACGTGGTCTTGATTTCCATCTCTAGTAGATAAACAGGATCACAAAATTATAAAATTGGGATATCCTGAGCTGGAAGGAGCCCACAAGGATCACTGAGTCTGACTTCTGGCCCTGCACTGGACACCCCAATGTCACCACCATGTGCTGAGAGCTTCCAAACCTTTCAAACCCCAGGTTTTGAGACTTTCATAAATATTCTAGTGAATTACAGCATTCATGGGATGAGATCTGGCAAAGGAAACAATCTGGGAAAGGAGTGGGAAAAGAGGAGAAAATATAAAAGATCCCTTTATTTTTTTCCCAGCTCCCGTGATGATTTCATGAGCATTTTTGCCTCAGTTTTGTATTTTGGTGGGTCTGGTGGGTCGTGTTATTATGATTATCACAACAAGGTTGTTTGACACTCATTCTCCAAACACCAGCTCGCTCAGAACTGCTCTGCTCACCACACGTGGAGCCCTCAGCCTCATATTTTTGTGAGCAAACATAGGGCTGGATTTGCTATCACTGAAGCTGATGGGAAAAAAAGAGACACCAGTTCCTGTCCTGAGAACATTCCTGCTCCACTGAGGGGAGGATCAGGACCAGGACCAGGAGGATCTGCTGTCACCAGGGCTGATGGGGCCCACACAGCTTTTACAAGTTCATCACCCACATCTCGTTATATTGGATTAGTGCCAGGCAGAAAGTAACACTTGGAAGTATTATCTGCTTTTCCTGAAGGTTTTATTTCCCTTGGTGTGCAGTCAGAGAGAATTTTGACAGAAAACCTTGCAGAAAATCATGGAGCTGGAGGCTCTTTTTCAGTTGATAGGATTATTTATTCAATCTCAACATCAAATGCAAGTAAGCGGTGGAAATATTTAAGTTTGCTTCCTCTTTCCTTTCCTGCTGAGGCAAAAGATGATTTTCATTTGAAATTTACTCACTAAGTTTTTGTTTGTTTTTTTTTTTAATATTAGTAGGAAATTTGAGAGATTGCTCTGAGTTTTTGTGTACACTGGATAAGCCTTCTAGGTTTTTGAGCTGGTAAGATGGTGCCTTGAAGAATTACAGGAAGATTTATTCTTCTTGAAAGCCAGTTTTTCACACCTCTGGCACAGAGATCAGAAAGAATCAGGACCTGGGTTCATTTACTGTATCTACAATAAATTTCAGATTAATTTTTCTTATATCCCAAGAGAAGACAGCTCCCACCCTCAGTCCTGTTACCTCCTCTTCCTGCCTCCATGTAGCAGGAAATTGGTATTTTTTCCACTCAGACCTTTGCTTCAAAGTTTGTCACCTGAAGCCTCATCACTGAACTGTTATTAAAGACCTGAATCTATTTTTAGCTGATGCAAGAAATCATTAGAGGTCAAAAAAATCCTCTATTGACATTGTGAGTTTATATTTTCTGGAGCAAAGACTGCAGTAAAAATAATGGATGATGTTAGGACAGTTCTTTGGTAAGGAATGACATTCTTTTAGAAAATAATTAGGATGGAAGAGTGAGTTTGTTTCACATTTCCACAGAAATGGCTGCAGGATGAAGCAGAAATTTCTTTTCAGTTTTCAGAAAAATTCCAAAATGAGTGAGTTCCCAAACCTTCAGCAGGATTAAAACCAAGAGAAATTAATAGAATTTAATCAAAGATATGATCCATGAATTGTTTTTTTGTGGTTTGTTTTTTTTTTTTTTTATTTATCAACCCAGCACTTCTGAAAGATAAATAAATAGCAGCAGGTTTCATACCCAAGGGTAAATTTGTTTCTGGCATGTTGAAGTGATTTAATTGAGACTAAGGAATGTCACCTTCTGGGAGAGTAGAGTCTGGCCATTCCTGTGTGATGCCACTAAGCATTTTATGCTTTTCCTATGAATGAAAAATATTTTTTTTTAACAAAATCAACACTGTTTGTTATTCTAAACAGGAATATTTTTATTTATAGAAGGAAGAACCAACCACAAAGCTCAGTGTGAGGAAAGGGATGGATTTCCACCACTAACGTATTTTATCCCTCCTTCTCTTCCACAGGTTGCCCAGGAATGTGGGACAATATCACATGCTGGAAACCTGCAAGTGTGGGGGAAATTGTCTTTGTCAAGTGTCCTGCACTGTTCAGATTTATCATCTCTGAGGACGGTAAAGTATTTTCCCTTTGTTCTTCACCTCTGCCTGGTAAATCCTCGTGGCCAGCACGAGTGTAAAACCTCACCTAGATCCTCAGGATGAAGAGACATCAAAAACTCTACAGCTGGGCTCCAGTTATAAATAAATGGCAGAAAGTCAGGATATTTATGTGTAGATATGTGAGTGTGCACGGGGTGCGAGGGAAGGTGTGAATAAAAGCCTTTACAGACTACCCAACATGAAAACATCACAAATTTGAACTGCTAAAGGGAATATTCTGCCCTCAGGTCCCACTGAATTCAGTGAGGACCCGAATCTATGTTTGGTAACACAGTTGGAATCTATTTTAGTGAATTATGAAAATGTAGAGCAGGTTCTACTTGTGCTGAAGGAAAACATAGGCTTGAGATGAACAGCGAGGAGCTCCCATGTTGGGGGTCCAGGGAGGAATTAAGGATTTCTGGAGAGAGGCAGAAGTTCCATCACACCTTTTTTTGTGGTCTGTGGGAATGAGACATAAACACCTTTCTGTCCCTGTGCTGGGAATTAACACAGACTGCTCCGTTTGCTCCGGCAGCTTCACCCACTGCAGCTCCCTCAATTAGCGACGTCTCTCGAGGAACAAGTTCGCCACTGTCCCCCATGGGATCCTTTTTCCCAAAGTTTATTTTACCAATTAATTATTATTAATTATTAATTATTCATTTACAGCCTTGAGTCCAAAATCTTCTCTTTTTTTGCATCACCACACACAGGGAGCAGCATTTTTAGGAGGCAATGTTTCATGCACAGCTCCAAGAACACTGAAATCCTCACCTTTAACACGTCCAGGCACCAATGTCACCAATGTCACCTAACCCTGACCCACTTTAGAAACAAAATTAACTCAATTTGACCAGTTCCAGGTCTTAGGTAAATGGGTACCTGTTAATGGAAAAAAAATAATTAAGAAAAAATATTTTTATTTATTTGAAGTATATAATTTAAATAAAAATAATTAGATTTTCATTATAGTTATTTTTATACCTACTTAAACAAAAATTTTACCAATTTAAATAAAATCAGGATTTTTCTTCTACTGATTTAAATGAAGGTTTTTTTTGCATAAAATTATTTAAACAAAAATAATATAAAGTGTTTGTTTGTGTTAAAAAATAATTTTCAAATTTTATTTTCAATAAAAATAATAGAGCCTTTAGAAGAACAAATATATAAAAAATAAAAATAAAAAAATAAAAATAAAAATAAAAATAAAAATAAAAATAAAAATAAAAAAATAAAAATAAAAATAAAAATAAAAATAAAAATAAAAATAAAAATAAAAATAAAAATAAAAATAAAAATAAAAATAAAAATAAAAATAAAAATAAAAATAAAAATAAATAAAAATAAAAATAAAAATAAAAATAGATATAAATATATATATAAATATATAAATATATAAATATATAAAAATAGATATAGATATAGATAATAAAAATAAAAATAAAAATAGATATAAATATATATAAATATATAAATATATAAATATATAAAAATAGATATAGATATAGATAATAAAAATAAAAATAAAAATAGATATAAATATAAACATATAAATATATATATAAATATATATATAAATATATATAAATAGATATAGATATAGATATAGATATAGACAGTATAAATATAAATATAAATATAAATATAAATATAAATATAAATATAAATATAAATATAAATATAAATATAAATATAAATATAAATATAAATATAAATAGGCTTTATTTATTTATTTATTTCTCTATTTATTTTACCTATGTAAAATAAAGGGCTGAAATAACATTTTGAAATAATTTTCCCAGGATTTACAGATCTCCTCACACACTGTTCTTCCCCTTTGGCCTGTGATGGGGTGACAGTGTGACCCTAAGGGAGGAATATTCCATCCAGAGGAAACATATGTCCCGTTACTTTATCTCCTCACGGGATCCCCAATAAAAATAACAGCTGCTGCCTCGTGTAAACCCTGGGTTTGAGGGGGTTTTGGACATCTGTTCACTAGGAACAAACCCAAGATTCACAATTCATTAGATAAACAAATAAACATTTAACCTGCAGTATCTGGAAATCTCAGCAGATGTGGCTGGGATTGCACTGCTGACCCCAAGATGGATTTATCAACATCCCAAATCACTCTCCTGGGTGAAACAGAATCGGCTTTGCCATTGTTGCTGCTAATTTTAATTAGCCAAGTGCATTTGTTCAATGAGGGTTTAATGAAAAAAGTCACATTTCATGATGGTTCCCTAAATAACGGGTTATTAGAGAACTCTAATGTTTCTAAGACATGGATAATCACATTTTAGGGATTGTTACAGGGTCCTCTGGCTGCTGCTCTGTTTCTAGAATACGGAGCTAGGCTGGGCATGGACACTAATATTTATTAATAGCAAAATCATTCCTAGTACAGCAACATTTTTCTATGGCCACAGATAATTTTTACAACTGCAGCAATAGCTTTAAATTATACTTTTTGAAAGTTTGTGCTGTGAAGCACCTGTAGGTACAATGTAATCACAGGAAAATCATGGGGTGTGCTAATCTTAAAGAGTGGGTGGGAATTATCTCATTTGGCTTTGGATGTTTAAATTTATATGTGAATTTATGAAGTGATCACATGGATTTCTGGCTCAGTGAGCAGAAATCAATGGGCACTTGTAGAAGATGCTTTCTCTGACCTCTCTCAAATGCTGGTCTGGAGGTGAGCAGTCCCTGCTTCTTTCATGAATTTCAGAAAGGAATCTGACTGCCTTGACTTGGATGTCTATTTCCATATGGAACAAAATGAGGGAAAAAAAAATAAAAGAGACTACAAAAGAAATATTAACTAACTGAGCTGTCAGCTGGTGGGATGCTTTTTGGAAAAATTAGCTGTGTATTTAGCTAAAAATACCAGCTGCTGCTGGTTTTATCTGCTCTGCTGTAACCTTCACTGCAGTTGAACCAAGGAGTAACGTTTGAGCTGCTGTCAACATCATGCAGAAAGTTCAAAGTGAAATCCTGTGTGCTTGGCCACCCTGTCTTCTGAAATTTCATTTCTCCTCTCCAAAACCACCAGAATTCTTCATTCTTTTCAGGTGCAGACTGTGAACAAAATTATTGTTCTCAAAATCTCTCCACTGGAGATTCCTTTCCTCCAATGGAAAAAAGATTATTAGTTCCCGAGTCTTTTCTCATCTTGCAAATTAGGGATTTTTAATTTAATGAAATTTAGGGATTGCTATCTTTTCTTCTAGATAGTTCCCAAAAAATTAATTTTGTTCCTCTTCCACATGGATTTCTTTGATTGATATCCATCCACCATTGTTTCCACCAGGAGCTGTCACTTCCATGGCCTCTCTGTTGTGTGTTACTGCTTCTGCAGTGCCTTCCCAGCTCCAGAAACACCCACTCCACAACAGGACATATTTAAATCATCCTAAGGCATCTTTGCAGGGGTAAAAAGAAGAAAACCATAGTCAGGCTGTGATGTTGTCTTTTAATAGCACACAGCAAGACCTAGAGGTGGCCCTAACACAGGGACCTGCACTCCCAGCTGGAGAATTTTCTTTTCTTTGGGTGTTTTTCCCAATTTATTTTTTTTTTTATTTTTTTTTATTTTTTTCCAGACACAGATGACAGTGCCTGGCATTGGAAATCTATAGAAGGAAAATCTTTGGCTTTTTCTGCTTTGTACTGTACAGCCAAAATATTCAAAATCTAAACACACACCCAAATGGACCCAGAATGAAACCCAGTAACCAGATCAGAAATTAACATATTTTCCATCCTTTGATTTGCAGTAAAAAATAATTCAAACAATAATAGACAGTTTCTGAGCATTCCACATTTGGAAAACGCTTTCATTCACAAATCCAAGTAATAAATATGAGCAGCTCTTATTCAGTTTATCTGGTGCTCAGTTTAGGACTCTCCCTGCTACATTTACCACAAAACATTGTTCACTATGTGCAACAGAGAAAATTCTCCTAAGTTTTACCAAAGGCATAAAACCTATCCCATGTTGATACCAGGATTAAGGGCTCCTAATTAAAATCCAGTGGAATAAAGAATGTAATCAGGTATTAGAGAGTTTAAGAGGGAATTACATCCTATGCTCACATTTCAGACCCAAACTCTTTGGCTTGTTGCTTCTCTTGGTCGAGCACCATCAGTGCTCAGGCAACGAGCTCTGTCATCCCAAGAAATTGGAAATAGTCTGTCCCTGATGCCATTTAAAACACAGGGAAACACTCAAGTACTTTGTTGTACTAATTAATTGATTAATTGATTGTCTGTAAGAACCCCAAGCCTCATAAGTGCTGCACTAGATCTGCTGCAGGTGGACAGTGGGATTTATGAACGCAGGGTTAATCAGATTTGGGAAGAAGTCTGAGCCTGAGTTTAGACTTTATCCCTAATCAATTAGAGTAAGATGACAAGAGTTAATGAGGGGAGAAGTGATGCTCCATCTTCGAAGGGAAGAGGCTTTTGTGTCCTTTCTGGGGGGACAGTCCTGGTGAAGCCTTTAAAAGCTGACCTGGGAAATTGGTACAAAACCCCCAAACGGGGTGAAAAGACAATAAAAGTCTTTGGCTTCCCAAAGTGAAAGCTGTTGAAAATATTTGCAAGTTACAGTTTCTATTAGTTTGGGTTATGTATTGATAGGTTTTTTTGTTTAGACAGGAAGAAAAGGTGATTGATAAAGATCAGGGTCCTCCTAAACACCAGAATATCCCTGGGGGATTGTGTGCTTATTTCCTACTGAGGTAAAACATGCTGAGTTTTGTTGCTACTACTGAAATTAAGGTCAGCATTGCAGCAGAGAGAAGTTGGAAATTGCATTTGCCTGTCAAAAAGGCGAAAGATCAATGCAAAAGTCCAGATTTCTCTTCTAAGGATGTTTTGCTCGGGTGAGTGTTCCAACATCCTGCTTGGAATCCAAGGGAAGGAAAACCCTGCCACCAAGTTTCTCTGGAAAACATGTATGACCAATCCCAGCATTCTCATCATGGGAATAATAATGAGCCATTAGAGTTTATCTATATTTACTTATTGAAGCAACCAGGACTCTGAAACCTTTGTTTCATCCTTAATTTTATATAAAATCCTACACAGCAGTCACAATCAATTCAGTGCAAAGGTATTTATTTTATATATAAATAATTAAAAAAATTAAAAAGAAAAAGAAAAAAAATATAAAATGGCACTTGATAGATAACCAGTCATTTCCAGCTGGTTTTCATCCCTGGGCTTTGCACAGGCAGTAAAGCCACGAGACTACTCCAACTTTTCCAAAGAGAGGAGGACAAGCTATAATTAAGCCTCCATGGTCACAGCATTATAAAGTCCATCTGCAATGCAGAGAAAATGGGAGGAAAATGCTCTTCATCAAAGAACAGAAACTGGATCTACATTTCTAATCAAGTAGCTGAGGTCTCTCAGATGTTTTCTAGCAAAGAAAAACAAAGACATTTTGTGGCCTTTCCCACCAAATTACGGGGACATAAGGCTCTGTGCCTCCGATGCTCACACGTGCAGCGCGAGCAAGGGCGTTTCAGCTGAAACCAAAGTCTTTGGTCCTCTGCAGGGGGACGTCCTGCAGTGGTCAGGGGAAAGCTGCTACACAGCTCAAGAACTTTGGCAATGACCTGAGAGCTAATTTGGCCTTGGGGAGAAAACATCCTACATCTTTGGGCAGAATGCAAGGGTGGGAGTTGCTGAGAGCTGCTGAGTGGTTTGGAGAACACTTGGACTGCAGAAGGTAATAGATTGAATTATCACTGTAGGGGCAACATGAGCAGAACCCTACAACCTTTCCTAACAGTCTTTTCTCTGTTCATGTTTCTCCTCTTGACCCAAATGATTGGGAAAAGAGATCCAGGTGATTGCAAAATTTTAGGTGTGGTGGGCACACATTCGTTCTTACCTTTGAGCAAGGCATTTAATTTGCTTTCTTCTCTAGGAGTTATTTCAGAAGTGACAATCTCTGTGGGGAAATGTTTCAAATTTTTTCATGGCTCTTGTTTGAAAATCTTTTGTTTTTTTTCTCTCAAATAAAATCCCTGCCCTCTTCAGAGCTAGGGACCCTTTAATAGTAATTGCATTGATCCTGCACTCTGATTGATGCTCCTGTGACAGCCAGACTCAAAGGAAGGACTCACATAACGTTTAGATGATGGTTAGTTGCTATGGTGACCTCAGTCCATTTCTAGTTTCACATCCTTTAACAGGAAAGAGGAAGAAAATAATAAAGCCATGAGTTCCCTTAAATGTTATTGATCATATCTGTGCATCAGTCCTACCGCAGCCAGCCCTGTGTGCTCTGGCCTTTCTGTTCTCCACATGGGACCTCACTGGAATTCGCTGAGATTTCCAGGCATGATTCACTGGATCTTTTCCCTTTGCCCTGGAGGTAAACTGGGATACAGGAAGAAATTAATTATGTATCAGTTCTATCCCTGCCTTTACTGCAATATCTTGCACAAACCTCGGGGTAACACAGATTTTGCAGGAGCTTGTTTATCTCATGGTAGGACAGATCTAAACCCAACCACCCTCTGGACATCTCTGTCTCTCTGCCTCTTATGGGAGAAGGCTTAAAAACCAGGTGAATTTATCTTCAGGTAGATAAACTGGATGGCATGAGTTTGTCCCACAGGATCACTCAGCTGTCCTTAGGCACCAGTTATTTATTCAAACACACAAATACAGAACAAGGCCTCCTAATCTCACCCTTGATTATCCTCTGCCCCAGTTTTCTTGTTTTCTAAGTGAAATGAGCCCCACTTCATGTTGTACTGTCTCTGTGTGAACATTATGTTCACAAATCCCTTTGTCAAGGCAAATGGAGATCTACAGTAAATGATAGATGAACAGAATCCCAGAATGGTTTGTGTTGGAAAGGACCTTAAAAGTCTTTTCAGTTCCACCCCTGCCATGGCAGGGACACCTTCCACTATCCCAGGTCACTCCAAGCCCCATCCAACCTGGCCTTGGACACTTCCAGGGATCCAGGGGCAGCCACAGCTGCTCTGAGCACCCTGTGCCAGGGCCTGCCCACCCTCACAGGAGAGAATTTTTTCCTAATATCCCATTTAACCCTTCCCTCTATCAGTTTGAAGCCATTATCCTATGTCTGTCACCTCCTGCTTTTGTATAAATGACTTTTAATCTGTAGTTTAAAGTTTTGGCTAACATTTAAACTTTAAATCTGGCTATGTGGCATGAGGCTGGGGAGACACAATCCCCTGGAAACAGTTGTGGGAAGCACTTTAAACAGGGAAAGGTGTGTGAACCTGTGGGACCATGTGCTCTGTGACCTTACCTGCCTGCTACTTCCTACATATCCTGCTAATGAAACTGTCAACTCCAAGCAGCTAATCCTTTATTAATCAATCAATTATGGAATCACAGAATAGTTTCAGTTGCAAATGACCTTAAAGAACACCCAGTTCCAACACCTGCCATGGGCGGGGACACCTTCCACCATCCCAGGTCGCTCCAAGCCCCATCCAGCCTGTCCTGGGACACTTGCAGGGATCCAGGGGCAGCCACAGTTGCTCTGGAAAACACAAAATCTGTACCAAAGGAGCTGGCATGGTTTGGTTTGACATGGGATGGTGTGTGTGCAGGCACAGCACCGGGCAGAGGGATGATGTCCCTCCTAGGGAAGCAGAGGGCAGGGTGTGGAAGCAGAACCCGTGTGGGGAGCTCAGAGAGAGCTGCAGGAAAGCTGCTGAGCAGCCTGCTGCTCCCCAGTGTGGCTCTGCCAGCCGGCTGAACAGATTGATGGAGCAGGAGAGCAGCAGGCAGCGCTGGGAGGGCACAGAGGAGGCTCAGAGTGGTGGATGCCGCGGAGCCGGGTGTGAGAGCTCGCTGGTTTATTGCAAATTTGGAAATTGAATGTAAAAATTCTAATCAGTGCTGTATAAATCAGGACAGGAAAAAAAAAAATACTTCTGCCCAGCCAGCTCGTTATCCACATAGCTGGACAGCAGGATAACAAAGGTGTGAAAAACAAGGTTCACTCTTCTGTTAAAATCTAAAAGGTTTAATATAAACAAAAAGACAATTAGGAGACAAAGATAATAAAGCAAAGGGTTAAAATGGCTGAGTGCTTGGCTCTCTGCCAAGAACACACCTGGTGTCTTTGGAACACTCCTTTTATCCCATTTTGCTGTAGGGTTTTAATGCACATTCAAACTTTTCCAAGAGCTACTTTGTGTAGCCATTCCCCAGGTCTGCCTTTTCAGAGTACATGCATTTGTTCTTAATTTCTCCTTTATCATCTTTTTATTTGGGCTGGGGTTCTTTCTTCTACAAGAGGTCAGTGTTGATAGCAACCTGGGCCCCATCATCTGTTCCCTGGAGGTTATCTGGCTTTGTACAGACAGGACATTGCCCTAACATCCAAAATTCTTCTTGACCTACGCCTAAAACCTGCCAGCAGGAGAAAAAGAGGCATAGCAAAAGCATATAACATAACATTCATCTTAATACTTGTGAAAAGCCAATATCACAATATAGATTCATAGCAAAGGGGTTGTGAGTGGTTTTCCCCCTGCCCCAGTGGCTGCACTTTCTGTAGGGACACAGAAATGCCCCCACAATGTGAAATAAAAACAGGGCAGGCTTTGCACGTTGATCTTAATGCCATCAAAATCCAAAACCTTCTGGAGAATTACCTTTGTGCAGCAGTCCTCCAGCCCACAATACTGTGATGAGAACAACAGGGCTATGGGAGAAGTGTGGGCAAGCCAACTGAGGACAGAAGAGCTTTGGAAGCCTTTCATCCCCTCCCACCCCGCCACTAATAAGGGACAAACGCTGGAACAAAAGGGTTAAATGCAAGTTGTGTTCAGATAAACAAATCCACGGGAGGCCAGGCAGGTGGAGAGCAGCCAGCACGGATTTGGCACCACGGAGGAGATCTAAAAGGCTCTGAGGCTCATCGTGCACAGGCTGGTTCTTGGCTTCAGCTTCCCCATCCTGTCCACTTTAAATCAGGAGCAATTGCTGTCATCGAGTTTCTCATCAGTTGTTGCATAGTGAGGGGTGAATTATGAGTTCTGAGTCTCGGTAAATAAAAATCAAAGAGGAAAGTCTGATAAATGTGCAAGAAAAGGGCAGGAAAGGTCTGGGTCTCTGCCACCAGCTCTGTGGGGAGCCATTGGCAAGTCCTTGGATATTTTTTTTTCTCCCTCTTTTACCTCTTCCTGCAGAAAACAGAAATAAGGAGAGTTTTCTGTATTTGGTTTTTAGAACTGGTAACTCAGCATTCTGATAGATCTTCTCTAGGATCTCTAAGCAGTGCTGCAAATAACATCTAATTAACAATGTCAATTAAAGCATTAATTGTAGATTTGCTTCCCAAAGAGTGACACTTACTTAAGTCTGGTCAAACAGCAAATAGCACAGCCTGTCAATACACTGGATAAACCATCCTGTGTTGAGGATAACAGCAGCTTCCTCAGGAGTTTATTGACTGATAAGAGCAATTATTGATGTAGTAAATGCTGCTCCAAGGTGCAGTTTAGTATCGGCTGTCGTGTCCATATTTCCATAGTTTGGGTTTAACTACATGTGAGAAGCACAGATGTCATTCACATAAGTCATAAAGTCATGATATTTGAGATGTTGTTATCGTAAAATAATAGAATTATAGAATGGTTTGGGATGAAAAATTATCTTAAAAATCATCCAGTGCCACCTGTGCACTGCAGGGACACCTTCCACTATCCCAGGCTGCTCCAAGCCCTGTCCAGCCTGGCCTTGGGCACTTCCAGGGATCCAGGGGCAGCCACAGCTGCTCTGGGCACCCTGTGCCAGGGTCTCCCCACCCTCTGAATAAAGAATTTCTCCCTAATGCCCAACCCAAACCTTCCCACTTTCAGTTTAAAGCCATTCCTCCTCCTCCTGGCACTACATGCTCGTCTCAAAAGTCCCTTGCAAACTTAGCCCTTGAATCAAACCCCTGAAAAATGTGTTCCCAGTGAAAATACAGATGAAAATCATGCTTTATTTATTCTTCATTTCTGAGAAAGCAATGCATTTCGTTAGGCCATTGTATAATCATATCAGTGGTCTTTCTCTTCTTCATCAGTGAAGTCAAACAGGCCAATTTCTCGTTGTTTGTGCCCTAAAGAAAACAAGAAGGCTTGTGGGAAATCCCACGCTGCGAGGGGTCCTGTAGTCCTGCCCACTCCATCACTGAGAGCAGAGTAAATTTACTGAGACCTCTTTATGCTCTTAAAGGCACTCAGGTGAAAATATAACCCAGAAAAACAATGTTTTTGAGGTAATATTGTGAAAAGTGAGAGTGACTCTGCTGTGTCTGGCATTCCTTACAACCCTTTAAATGCAAGGTCAGGTCTTATCCCATTGTATGTAAACACAAAAATTTATTATGTACAAAAATCATCCACTGGAATTCCATTTCATTCTCAGCCATGTGAGGAAACAGCACCAATGCCATGGATTTCTGTCAAGGAAAAATACAGAAACTGGCTCTGTGTGAGGGCAGGGCAGCAGCAGCGTGCAGGAATTCAAAGATATATGGTGGCTGTATGTTCCTTCATGTCCTTTTATATATATATATATAAATATATCTGTTTGTAAATAAATTCATATAGAAATAGATCATTTTATAGATATATTACATACCTGTTTATATGCATATAAAATATATAAATACATCCTGTGTATAAATATGTATATATATAGATATATTTTATTTATATAAATACATATATTTAAATAATTACATAGAAATACAAAAAATATAGCCATACACCCACAAATATAATTGTATATGCGTTCATTTTATCCCAACACTCAGTAGATTAACTTTGCCTTTTTCTTCTAACTCAGGGCATGATTTTCAATGTAAATCTAATTAACTTCCTGGTATCTTAACCTATTAGTGAAAATTGAGTTGATGAATCAAGCCTAAAAGCCTGTACAGACAAATGTTGTTCTGGAACTTTCGTCAGTACATTAATTAGGACTCAGATATATAAATATATGTTAATAAAAGGCTTGTTTGCTCCTACAGATCAGAAAACTAATGTTGCTAGAAAAGTGAATCCCTTCATAATGTCCAAACACAGGGAAATGTAATCATAATTTCAGTATATATACAAAAATATTTCTATAACAAGCCCATTTATTTCCAAAAAACTGCATTAATGTGTTTTAACTGTTATTACAGATGTCATGAAATTGAAAATGAACTAAACTCTTATAATTTGATATCAACGACACTAACTGCTATCTATATTTAGAATGAAATAATGATCATTTCTATTTCATGCTTTTTAAATTGTAGAGAAAAAATAGGTGAATTCAAAACATTTACATTTAAGAGAAATGTCTTTTTCTAAGCCATCACTGTAAAATGCAGGGTGCCAAGAACATCAGGGATCAATCTACTTAATACTGGCCTGGTCTTTCTGCAGAAAGGATTCTGCACAGTTTTAAGGTCAAATTACTCTACAAATGATAAACTAAAACTGGATTTTTATGAGTCAAAGAGATTTTTGGGAGTTTTTCTTTCAGCTTTTTCTACCCTGCTTGCGTGGATCAGTGTGAGGCACAGGCTGCTGCATTAGGTGACCTCACTTAGGGGACAAATTCTGTCAGAGCTGCTGGTTTGAGTGGCAGATGCTGTGAAAAGCGTCATGAAAGAAGTGATAAAGGAGCTGTGGTTTGCTCTGTGATCCTCTGATAAACCCACAGATAAAAATTCCCCTGCCACAACCTGACATCCGTGCTCTGAATTCAGATTTTACCAACACGTCCTGATTTTAGCAACAAATTCCTAAAACTGGGCTACATGGCTGCTAATAAACCTGGGGTTTGGTGGATTTAGGAGGAGAAAAGGTCTCTCCAAACTATTCTGCAGAGCCATCCCTGATATTCTGCCAGGGATGTGGAGCACGGCAGCGCTGCAGCAGCATCTGCTGCTTCAGCTCCGTACAGCACCTGAACCACCTTGGCTGGAAAATGTTTGCTCAGAGCACTGGGGACTGCTCTGCAGAGTTTAGAGACCTCCCCAACACCTGCAAACACCGGGAATTAGAGTCACAGAACAGCCTGAGTTGGGATCAGCCATCCATGAGATCATCCAGCTCCTGTCCCTGCACAAAATCCCAGCCTGTGCATCCCTGGGAGAGGTGTCCAGTCATTCCTGGAGCTCTGCAAGCCTTGGGAATGTCACTGTTCCCTGGGGAGCAGTGCCACCACCCTCTGGGGGAAGAACCTTTCCCCAAAATCCAGGCTAAATTCTTCCTGAGGAATCCTGGAGGCAGCTGGAGTTGGGCAGAGAGGGATGGAGACCGTGGGTGTTCTCACCTGTGGCTTCCAGTATCAACCAAAGTCCCCAGTGGGATGGATGTGAAGGATTGATGTTTAATAATCCAGCCAAAGTCACAATACCTGCCTGATGCTTCAGATGAGTTTTCTATACTCCCACCATCATTTCCACATTAAAACCACTCTTTTCTGTCTTGAAAAGTACAAAAGCATATCTGATTTCCTTTAGAGGAGACGCAGAGATCAAGGAATTTAAAATTATTATGTGAATTGTAAAATTTAAAAAAAAATCATTTTATGCTGTGCTGAAAAGCCTCCTGTTATTATTTTATTTCTTTAGATGCTTTCTCCTTTCCCATAGGATCAAAATCAGTCTTTGTTTGGATTTTACTTTTAATAAAACCCTTCTCATACAATTTGGTGAAGGTTTTTCCAATTCCCTAATTAACATTTGACCACCAGGGTTAAAAGGGGAACAACCTGAAGCCCTGTGGCTGATCCAGAGGATGCAGAGCTAAACTGATGTGGACATTTAACCCCCAGGGAGGTGCTGGGAAGGATTTTCCCCTGGTTTCAGGGCTCCCCGAGGCTTCCCTGTGCACGGTGCAGCAGCTCCACTCCCTGGCTCCAGGCAGCTCCTCCTGCATCCCCAGAACCCACCCAGGATTCAGGAAAGTCGAATTTCAGCCCAGTTTGGATTAAAAACCGAGCACAGGGGGTTGGGAGGATGAATTTGGCATCACTCCAGGAAGTTATTTTGGAAGAATGAAAGAAAGGGAAAGGGAGATTTCTGATGTAAACACAAAGTTTTATCACGTTGTGGTAGTTGTGGTTTTTAGGTTATTAAGCAGCATGGGTTTGGGTGCAGTGTTTTGGAAATGTGTGAGTCTTTCTTACTTCAAAACATTCCCCTAAAATAATTTTTTTAAAAAGCCACGAAAAAGGTCCTACATCCATTTTCTTATTCTTCCTGGAGCCTGATGAAGCATCATGATAACCAGATATTTAACAATATCAACCAACTTCTGAAAACCCTTTTCCACTCATAAAAACACAGGACTAATACAGAAATAAAGATTTAAACTTGCAGCTCTTCTCTGGGCTCTGCTTCATCCGTTCCTCTTACAGGAGTCAAACTTTCTTCAAAATTAAATTGCAACCTATTAACATTATGAATTAATTATTTTCATTCTTTTAATTTCAGGTTGGGAAGTGGATAATTTGGGGCAAACCCATGCAGGTAAGAACCAGTTTTGCTGCCTACATCCTTGGTACTTCTGTTCCCAAAAATTGTGTGTACAGGTTAATTTCAGATTATTAAAAAACTGCCTGTGTATCAGTCCTAATGACAGTGATGCCTGTGCTTAACTGTAATACTTGCACAAAAAGTGAAGTGAAAAAACTCATGAGTCTCTATAAACTGATGTGATTTTACCTAAAGGCACAAAATTAAACTACCTTATTTAAACCAGTTAGTTACTGCTCATTGTCATTGATGGGTGGAAATAAATTGTCAATAATTCTCTGAAAACTGGTCATAGTTAAATACCTGAGGATTATAAATGTAAATTCCTATAGAAATAATATTTGACTTCTACATTTTTACAATAGACTTTGCCCCTGTTTATTGCATGTGGTTTTAGTTCTAAATTTAGAGGTTCAGCTTCGATTTAAACTCTCAAGTAAAGCTGTGTTTACTTCCTGAGAAGACAGCACCAAGTATTTATTGCCTTTGGGCCTGATCTAAACAAATAAAAATCAATTGCACTCCATTCACTGATTTCCACAGAGATCAGTTTGGGCTCTAATAGAAAACACAATCAAAATAATTTCATACCCAATTTCCACTTTTCTAGGTGATTATGACCTGCTGGAAAGCACAGCTCAGTCTCTCCTAGGTAAGAAACAGAACCATGGAAATTTTTGTCTCTCTTTTTATTTATCTCTGTTAAAAAGGAAGCTCTCAGATTTTTTTTTTTTTCCCTGCAATTTTGGTATTATTCTCTAATTAGTTCTAATTGTTATGACATTTTCTGCTCTGTTAATTTTAACAATATTATGAAAATTTATTCCTCCTCTATTAATCCTTGCAATCTAAGAAGTGTGCTGCTATAAATTACATCTACCTGTTTAACATTAATTACTAAATGGTGCTAAAGGAAGTCAGCACCATGATTCAGTGCTTTTTTTTTCCATAGAAAACTAGGGATGAATGTACAAGAGTAATTTAACAAAATTTGCTGAGTACTGCAATATTCTTAAATGAATGGTGTGATTAAAGAGAGATATTCTGCTGCATGGATGGCAAACAGATTCTCTTAATAAGGTTAAAAATAAGGTTATGAGAGACTAAACTGCCGTAAGGATGCAAAGCAGTGCAATTTAATAGCAAAAAGCAAACCCAAAACTGGGAAATTTCCATCAGTTTTGGTCCAGGTGCAACTGAAACTCCAAAAAGTGTGATCATTTGATAATTAGAGCCTGTTTCTTTGTGCTGGGGAGGAAGAAGTGCAGCAGCAGCCCATCCCTAATTTTTTTAGGAAAGCCACTGAGCTTTGGGGACAATGATGGGAAGAATAATGGTGCTAAAGAGCCCCACAGGGGCTGTCCCACCTCAGGCAGCTTTGTAGGTAAAAGAGTTTCAGGAGATTCTTCCTTTTCTGCCCCAACTCTTCATTCCCAGTATGGTTTTAAAGCCTAAATGTGTCAGTGAAACCATTTAGAAGCTGGTTCTTATATGAGATTAGCCAAAAAAATATGGTATTTAAGCCAATATTTGCTTAAAATTAAGGTTGTAAACCAGGATTGGAATAATTAATAGACAGAGGAATGTGAGAAACTCTGAATTCACCAACTGAGGCCACCCTGGGCATCTGGAGATAGAAAAGAGCACATTGCCATGAAGACAGGGATGGGGAAGAGATTCCCAGTCCATGTTCCTTTGTTTTCTGCAAACCCTCCCCACAAAATCCCACTCCAAGTGCAGAGCCCTGGACCTGGAGATAAATGAGTGGGATGTGTGCTCTCTGCCTACAGGGGAGCAATCCAGCTGCCTCTCCATGGATAAGTAATGGCTATCTGAGATATCCCTCAGTGTCCTGCCTGGCTTCCAGCACCTGGACCAAAAAAAATCATGTTATTGTGGTGTTTTCTCACCAGTCTCATGCATGTGCCTCAGACATAAACCATTATTTTGTGATATTTTTATCACAAAGGGCCTTTTTTTAAGCACTGGACGTGTCCTTTGGCCACGTGGAGTGGAGATATCTTCATCAAAGCTGTGCTCCCAAGACGCCTTTTTGAAAGAAATGGACATTCAGCTGATCCCTGGTTTAGGAGCCTATTTGGGAATGAGATTTTTAGTGGCCTGGAGACACTGAATGTGCTGATAAAATCTTTTTGCTCTCTGGTGACCAGCTGTAGAAATAGCCATCCATAGGTGGCTGTTGTAGGACTGGGTCATTAATGACCTTATTAAATTTCCAGAATTAAATCTATGGATAGGCAGATAAACAGTGCTTCCAGCAGAACTGTGGGGAGGGAAGGGATGTCCTGGGTTTTTTTCTTGGGATGTCACATTCCCACCTGCCCTTGGCACAGGGGACATCAGCAGGAATTGCACTGAAGATGGCTGGTCTGAACCTTTCCCTCATTATTATGATGCCTGCGGCTTCGATGAGAACGAAACAGAGTCCGATAACCAGGTGGGAATTAATCTCATAATTAAAAACAAATGAAGAGGGGAGGGGGGAAGGAGCAGGCTGCTTTCTGTCCAGCCTCTGGTCATGTTCTGATTTGATAGTGATTAGAATGAACAATCAGATGTACATGGGTGTAAAACTGGGAGAAGTGAGATCTGAATCCTTCCTGGGCCTGTATTGAGTATTTATAGAAGATGAGCTTTCAATGTTGATGTAGTTTGGATTTTCTAGAATTGCTCAATTCTACCCCTGTGGGTAAAGAATCTCTTGGCCAACTGGGTTTTGTTCTACAGATGTAGTAACGCATCTGAACAACTCGGGCCATGATGTGCTCCAGGCAAACCGTATTTAGAGTTTATTATCAGACCCTCTAGAATTTCTCAAGGTTGATGAGACATAAGCTATTCTAAAAATAAGAAAGAGGCTGAAAAACAAGATAACAGGACCACAAGAGCCAGATAACAGAGGGTGGTTGAGCACCTGGACTGTAGCCAATCCTGTGCCCTGAGGAGCGTGTGGACAAGACAGGGGCACCCGTGAAAAGATGTGTGATCGTGTGAACAGCAGTTTTAGAATGTATAAATAAGTGTATAATGTAAACAATGAGTGGCTTCTATGAAATCATATTGGTTTCGTTGTCCAGAGGTCATGAGCTCCTGCATACAGATATTTATAAAAAACAAATGTATAGATAGGCTTTGTTAGGCCCAGCCACAGAGCAGAGCTTGATGTACAGTGAGATCTCAGAGGAAGTGAGAAGAAACCAGGCTGTCCAAGAGACAAACCCTGCCTCTGGTTCCCCAGCAGGCTGGCAGGTGTGTGGCTGCTGCTGAACCCTTTAACCCTGTGGTTTTTGCCTCCCAAGGATTACTACTATCTCTCGGTGAAGGCGCTGTACACGGTGGGATACAGCACCTCCCTGGTTTCCCTCACCACTGCCATGGTCATCCTGTGTCGCTTCAGGTGAGTGGGGACACGAGCAGGGAGCTGTTCAGTCCCTGGAGGAAGGAAGCTGGAGCTCAGCTGTCCCAAACAGAGTTAAAGGTTTTATTTCACCAGAGGTAGAATAAGAAGGGCTGTTGCTCTATTAGGAATGGCGAAAAGAATGACACAGACTCTCTTGGGAGTCAATCAGGAGAATTTCTCCCTGGTTTGTAACTTCAGGTCTTTTTTATAGACTGATATGTGAAAAGTACAGAAAAGAAACTCTTATTGGTCAGTAAACTAACACATCACCATCACTGGTCAGTGGGGTTCACCACCCCTCGACTTTCCCTTGCAAGAAAACAAGGAACAGACAAACAGCACCTGCAAGGCTGTTCTCTGTCTCTGAGGATTGTTTTAATTCCTCCTTATGATTTCCCAGGCCACTTTCCCAGGCAAGACTGAGAAAGCTATGTGGCCTGCAATTTCCATAGGCACCGTGCTCTCTATTTCAGAGTCAGCATCCATAAAGGGGGAAATCCTTTAGCTGAGTTGTTCCCCCAGCTTGGACACACTCCAGAAGTCACATTTCAGCCAATTGTAAATGCAGCAGGACAAACTGTGGGTCTGGTTTATGAAACTTCACAAGCTGGATCGGGCTCGTTCTGTTGCCTATTTTATGTTTCTCTGCATCCTTTTTGCAAGAAAATCCCCACATCCTCCTCTTTCTCAGGTTTAGGGTCAGTACTAACACTGTCTTGGCTTAAATGTTGCTGTTCTTAGCACCAAGGTGCTCTGGTCAAGTGTGTTCAGGCCCAGTGTGACATTTCTATGAAATAAAACTGTTTTCTTCTTTATTTCTCTTTTTTTTTCCCCCCCTCCCTTCCTCTTTCCTCTCCAGGAAGCTTCACTGCACTCGGAATTTCATCCACATGAACCTTTTTGTCTCATTCATCCTCCGTGCAATCTCTGTGTTCATTAAGGATGGGGTTCTTTATGCTGAGCAGGATGGAAACCACTGTTTTATCTCCACGGTGAGTCAAACTGGAACCAAATCCTTCTCCTTTACTTTTCTTCAGCACAAGACAACAAAAAGCAGTGGGGCAGGCAGCAGTCTGTGAAGTTTCATGAACCAAGAAGTTATTAGGGGGAAAGGTGGTTGGTGTTTAACTTCCAGTTCACAGCCAGACTGGGTGTTTCCTCTCGTGATGCCACCAGTGTCCTTCAGAACAAACCCACAGGTTTTATTTTCTGCCCTGATTGTTCCTCCCTCTCCCAGATCTGCTCAGTGGTAGGTGGGATGAGAGCAGACACAAGAAATTTCCTTCCTCTGAAGGTCTGGTTTTTCTCCAGAGCCTCATTTGTTCTGGATGTCAGGCAGAGTCATGTGTACACAGGGTGACCATTCAGACACAGAATGCACCTGATGGTCACAGTCTCAGAAAATCATCAGCATTTCCCACATCTTTGTCTCTAAAATGTGTAGTTTCATGCAGAGCGCTCTTTCACTGATGCATTTAGCGTTTATTATGTGTAATTCCCAATTCCTTTCATATTTAAGGCTAGTATTTGTTATAAATCAGCTCACTGGGTGTAATTATGATAGAATTACAAACTGAGCTCTCCTTTATCTATCCAGTTATGAGCTAAACTCCCTGTGAGTCACTTCCACAAGGCAAGTGCAGCTGTGTAGTTTCTTAGTCAGCCTTTTCTTTGTCATTGCAACTAGTTTTTGCTCTCAGTTCTTCTCCACAAGAAAACTGAAGCCATGTCAGGTCTGTAGTTTCTTCCTGCCACTCTTCAAATGGTGGCATCTTTCTCTTTGTTTGGAAGCACTTAAAGCATAAAATACGTTAAAATCAGCCATTTTATGACCAGATCCACAGCCTGGGTAGAATTTCCATGAAGAAACTCGAGATCTGATGGTTTAAACACCTTAATGGTAGATTTGGCCCAGAGAATGAAGTCAAAGTGGGAGATAATCACTGCCTCCAGCAGGAGCTTCCATTTTATACACAGATTCTGCTGGGATTTGTTGGAAAATCCTACTTTTTTAGGACTAATGGTGTCTCACTGGGGCGCAGCACTGGCAAGACCAGTGTGTCCTCCTACTCTCACAGGGCAGAGCTTGCCACATTAGGTCCTAGTCACAGAATCATTTAGGGTGAAAAAAAACCTCTAAAAATTGAGTCCAACCGTTCCCAACCACCGCCAAATCCACCACGAAGCCACATCCCCAAGTGCCACATTTCCACATTTTTTAAACACCTCCTTGCAGGGTGACTCCACCACTGGCCTGGACACTGTTCTAGTGATTGATGACCCTCTCAGGAAATAAATTTTCCTTCATATCCAAGTCAAACCTCCCCTGATGCAATTTAAGCCGATTTCCTCTTGTCCTAGGATTTGTTACCTTGGAGAAGAGACCGACCTTGTTACCATCTCCTGCCAGGGAGTTGTAGAGAGCAATGTTGTCCTCCCCGAGTCCCCTTTTCTCAAGCCTAAACAAAATCAGTTCCTTTTTAAGCAATTCCTATATTTTATTTTAATTTCATTTCTAGTTCACATTTTTCTTTAGTTTGCTCCTTCCTCCTCCTGCCCATGAATGAAAGCTACCATTATTTTTTTACATCTGATCACTCACATTTCCTCACATTTACCTCCATTTTCTGTCCTTGAGTGACAACACTGATGATGGATGGCAAGGAAGTGCAATTCCCAGCTGCACACAGGAGGGTTCATCCTTTCAGCTCCCGCTCTCAGGGCTTTCCACAGCCATCCTGCCATTTCACATCCTTCTCTGGGTTTCTCGGTACACAGCTGGATCCTTTTCTTCCCTGCATTTAATCCTGGAAGGGGGCTAAGTCCAACAATCTGTGCTCACAGGGGCTGTGAGCCCTCAGCAATGCAGATCATGCTCAAGCTGCTCTGAAATCCTCCTTAACCACTTCCCACTGGTAAAATTGGCTTCTTCCCCATCCAGGCTTTGCTGTCTAAGTGATACCTGACATTCTCCACATTCTTTAAAACCTTTACCATTAAAAGTGTGTGACCCCAGCCCCAGCTCTTCCCACTGAGAGATTTGGAGAGGTTGAAAACGTTTAATTCTGTTTGGCCAAAGCAGTGGGGAAATAACTTGGTTCTTCTCGATCCTCTGCAGGTGGAATGCAAAGCAGTGATGGTGTTTTTTCACTACTGTGTCATGTCCAACTACTTCTGGCTGTTCATCGAGGGGTTGTACCTCTTCACCTTGTTGGTGGAAACCTTCTTCCCGGAGAGGAGATATTTCTACTGGTACACAATCATCGGCTGGGGTACGTGGTCCTTCCTTGTCTCAAATGTGTCTTGCTGTGTGTAACTTTTTCTAAAAAATTCTCTTTTGTTTCTTTTTTCTCTTCTTTGATTCTGCTGCACTTCTTCTGCACTTTTTTATCCACTCCTGGATTTCTCAGTCTCCTCTGAGCTGAGCTGATTCCCTCACAGGGAATCCCATTTATCACAGTCCTCCGGGTCAGGACAAAAACTCCAAAGACTTTTAGGCTCTTGTTTCTTGTGTTTATTAGGATGTTATCACCAAACTTGGCAGGTCTCTCCTGACTTTCTGCACAAGTTTAATTCCCTGCAATCTGGCTTATTTTCTTCTGATGGTACAAAATGGCCTTGTGGCTCATTTTGTGTTTGAAAACACAAAATGGCCCTGAACTACACAATTCTTTTATCTTCATACTTACTCTTATCCAATTAACAATAGACACGTATATTATTTTTCTTAATGGCCCAATGACCCATCACCTGTGTGCTGCACTGTGGCATTTTCTATCCAATCACTCACTGCTACCCAAAAACCTCTTGAAGAAGAAAATGAAGAAGAAAGAAGAAGGAAAAGAGACAACACCCTGAATCCTCCATCTTGTCTCTAAACTTAAACTCTAAACTTTTTCACCCAGTGACTTAAGAAAACTTTCTAATCTACACACTCACAGTTTTAGCTTTTCTATCTCACTTTAACAGTTGTTTTCATGTATCACCATGAAAACATGCTCATGAATTTCATGTTCTATGAAATTCAGTGTTCTGGATCTCAGAGTTAAGTATCAGAAACAAGGGCACACACTCTGTGTCTCAGACTCCAACACTGTGCAGGATGACTCCACAAACCATGCATGGCATATCCACACCAGCTTTTTTTTATTATTTTATTATATATTACTATTATTATATATTACTATAATTATATATTACTATTACTATAATATTACTATTATAATTAATTATACTATATATTAATTTAAAAATTTTAATAATAATAATAATAATAATAATAATAATAATAATAATAATAATAATAATAATAATAATAATAATAATAATAATAATAATAATAATGATGAATTATTAATTGAACCACAATTTTAGTCTTGGCGCAGAAGTACCGCTGCAGGCCAAACTGTGCTGTGATTTTGTGTGTGAACAGAGTTGCACTGAAATCCGGAGGACATCTCTTGCAGAGGTGTAATCTACAACAGAAAATTGCCTCCTACAAGATAAGATCTTAACATCAGCTTCTTCAGCTTAATCAAATCTGCAAGGCTAAGTCCAGTCCATTTTCTAAGGCTTCATTTGTGCCTTTCTTCCAGATAATAACTAAATTTGAAATGTATCCAAAGGATATTCACATCTGCTTGTCCTACCTGAATGGGAAATAAAATCTTGCACTGGGAAGGAACAAGATTTATTTCAGAAAAGCCAGTTAAATGGTGATAACCATGGCAATTATTTTTCATTCTGGCCTTCTGGATATAAATTGATTCCTGTGACATGTTAATGCAAGCAATTCTTTGCAGAGGTTTTTTGTGCAGAAGTCAGATGGTGAATGCAGAAGAATACAGTAATTTAAAATGTTCCCTGAAAGGTTAAACTTGATTTTTATACTTATAGACACTTCTGAAATAATCCTGTATTCATGTGTAAAGTCTACACACAAACCCCATGATTTAAACTACTCTCCTTTGAAAAAACATCCTTAGGTAGCCTGAACCCTCGAGAAATCAACAGATAATTTTGTTTTTTCCCTCCTGAAGCAGCTGCACACAAACCAAAATTTTCATCTCCTCTGGCAAAGATTGCCTACAGTAGGGAGACAAAATGTTTCTAGAAGATACAGAGGTAGAGAAGCCATAAAAGAGAAAGAAGTGAACAAATAACCATAAACAATCTGTGTCATAAAAAGGCTGTTGGAAATGGATGGTTACTGGAAAAGGCTTTCAGAAAGGAAACTGTTGGAAAGGGTGCTCAGGGTTCCTTTTGAACCACACAGATGTATAATCACATTATAGCTGAGATAAAAGTGTGTTTCCAAGAAGAAATTGGGGTTTATGTACATGAAAATCTGATCTTTTTTTTAGAAAAAAAGCAATGCAGAATTGCAAATTGTAAAATCTTTGTAATCTGAACATAAATCAGAGGTTGAGTTCCTTTAATTAAGTTTGCAAAATTTTCATATCTGTGGATTTGTCTGGATGTGAGAATACTGAAAACGAGCATGTATTAACTGACTTCAATATTTTTTAATCAGTCCTTGTAATGAATGAACTAGACAGATGGATTCATTCTGTAATGTAACCTCAAAATATTTATTTTTCAGCAGAGTGTTCCATTTATAAACTTCACACAATCCCAGAATGGTTTGGGTTTGAAGGGACATTAAGGATCATCCATTTTACCCCTTGCCATGGGCAGGGACACCTCCCACTATCCCAGGCTTCTCCAAGCCCCATCCAGCCTGGCCTTGGACACTTCCAGGGATCCAGGGACAGCCCCAGCTGCTCTGGGAATTCCATCCCAGCCCCTCACCACCCTCACAGGGAAGAATTCCTTCCCAATATCCCATCCATCCCTGTCCTCTGGCAGTGGGAGCCATTCCCTGTGTCCTGTCCCTCCATCCCTTGTCCCCAGTCCCTCTCCAGCTCTCCTGGAGCCCCTTCAGGCCCTGCAAGGGGCTCTGAGCTCTCCCTGGATCCTTCTCCTCTCCAGGGGAACATTCCCAGCTCTCCCAGCCTGGCTCCAGAGCAGAGGGGCTCCAGCCCTTGGAGCAGCTCCATGGCCTCCTCTGGATTCATTTCATCAGCTCCATGTCCAGCTTGTGTTGGTGGGAACAACATTCAGATCACTTCAGATTCAAAACAGCATCAATAATATCCATTAAAAACTCTCCAGATTTGGATGGTTTTGGTTTATTTGGTTATTATTTTCTCATCTCCTGCGTGTTTCAGCTGGAATCGCAGTTCCCCTGACCTGGTGGGAGCAATTGGCAATTTACAAAGCCAACAGAGCCACTTCCAGACTCTGGGTTCAATCCCTGGAGGAACAAAAGCTCGGGGCTGGTGGGGAGGGAGCTGCAGCGAGGCAGAGAGAAACAAGAGCTCAGCACTTTGCAGCATCTGGATGTTGATCTGTTCCTTCAAATGTGCTGAGACGTCGGCGTCCTCACGGGAGGGGATTCATCAGAGCCACACACGGCTCTGTTGATCCAGGCAGTTCTTTCTTCCCAAACCTTCAATGCGCTGGTGAATTCTCTGGATGCACTGCTGCCTTCCTGAGCCCTCTGCCAATGCCTGCTCCCAACTCAGGGCAGCACAAGGCAGCAGGAATAAATCTCAGCCTTCAGGGCTTGTCTGTTTTCTAATGTTCCTCAGAAGCTGAAAAGGAGGCGATGGAGAGATATAAATCTTTTGATGTAGAGAGAAGTGGTGTGAGTATATGTACATTCATAGAGCAGATGGTTCAAAACTCCAAGCTGATCTGAAATGTGGGGCTTTAAAATGTACTTTTATGACACATTTCGTTTTAATTCTGCCTTCCTGCACATTTTACAGATTTGGAACGCTATTCATAGCATCAAAATTTATATAGAGGAAACTAAATACATGAGACCCCTGTTTTATGGACTCATATAACAGTTTGGATTGGAAGAGACCTTAAAATTCATTTCATTCCCACCCCCCTTCCCTGGGCACTTTCCATCATCCCCGGTTGCTCCAAGCCTCACCCAGCCCAACCTTGGACACTTCCAAGGATGGAGCATTCACTACTTCCCTGGACAAATATTTGATATTTCAAGGTTAGTTTGATAAAATTAAAGTTTAATATTTAAAAATTAATTTTAACTCTTTTAAGGGCAAAAAGGGTTTTCTCAGTGTTTTCTATGTATTCACCTGTGAGAAAAGCAGACTTCAACTGAAATTAAATATGCATGACTTCTTCTCCCCAAAGCCTGTCATTTCATTTCTTTATATCATTTTCCTTTCAAATTGTTCTCTGTGTGGTTGTTTAAAGGAGGAGGGCTCCATCAGTCACCCAGGTCTAACAGGGATATTTTTATTCCTGATGGTGGGAATATGATTAGACAGAGACTCGTCTAAGTGGGTTCAAACGACTGACTAATTAATGTGACATCAACACAGCCTTGCAAAATGTATTAAATATAATTGTTCCTGTCAACTCACCACAGTCTTGTTCACTGCTGGGAGCTGGGGTTATCAAGGTTCTTTTTTGTTTGCTTTTTAGCACTTTATTTTTCCAGTGGTGCCTGAAAAGATGTCAGCAGTTTCTTAGTCAAAGATTTTATTTACCATACGGGGGAGATCCAACTTACCCAGGGTTATCTTGCATAAATGAATTATTTTATAAAAATATTTCCACTAAAAAAAAAAAAAAAAAAATCACACTTCGAGGGTTTTCAGAAAGGAAAATAAATCCAGGTATTTCAATGGGTTCTTATTGTTTTAATTAAATTTATATTTTGTATGCATTTTTTGAAAGTGAAGAAATGTCTGAAATAGGAATTAAATCCTTACCCAGTATTCTCTTTTTGGAATCTGTTGTTTTGTTTTGGTATTTTCTTAATGAAAAAAATTGTGAGCAGAGGAAACTTCTTGTCTGTGGATTTGTTTTGGTTGAATAAGTAAAGAAAAACTGGTTATTTACACAGTAACAGAGAAAACGCAACACATGCAAATCATTTACAACAAAACCACATAAAAATACACAGACTCCAATAGTGCCATTCCAGCTCAACATCTGGCACTGCAATTCTTGCATGTTTCCAGTAGCTCTAGACACGGATGTGGTTGATTCTGTTCTGTCCAGACATTGTTTTATCCTTCATGCAACAAGATGCAGTAAAACACTGAGCAATAATGACCTGGCACAGCATCATCCTTCCCTGGTACCAGTTTTGCTGCTACAATCCCACCCCTGACTGAGAGGGACGTTTCTGGAGCTCTGAATTAACTCAATAAATTGCATTATCCCACGCACAAGTGCTGTTAGGAAACAAAAGCTCAGTGGAGAGGTTGCATAAGCGCTCCTTGCTGAGCATCAAGCGTGTCTGGACTGTTAATGTGTCACTCTCTTGTCCTCTGCAGGTACCCCAACAATCTGTGTCACTGTCTGGGCAGTGCTGAGGCTTCACTTCGATGACACTGGGTAGGTGTTGCTGGGTGGGAAATGATTCCAGCTGCATCCAGCACCGTGGCAAGGGTGCAACAGGAATGTGGTGACTGGAGGGCACAGAACCACAGGGTGAAATAATCCTTCAGGTTGGGAAAGAGCTCCAAGGTCACCGAGTCCAACCTGTGGCTGATCCCCACCGTGTCACACAGCCCTGAGCACTGAGTGCCACATCCAGCAACGGAATTTCAACCACAGAATCACTGGGCTGGGAGAGACCTCCAAGATCATCGAGTCCAACCCAGCCCCAACACCTCAACCAGACCATGGCACCGGGTGCCACATCCAGTCTTTTGTTAAACACATCCAGGGATGGTGACTCCACCACCTCCCCAGGCAGAACATTCCAGTACTTTATTATTCTTTCCTTTTTCCTAAGCTCCAACCTGTATTTCCCTTGGCACAGCTTGAGGCTGTGACCTCTCGTTCTGTCAGTGCTGCCTGGAGAAAGAGACCGACCCCACCTGCCCACAGCCACCTTTCAGGGAGTTGTCCAGACCTTCCTTGGACACCTCCAGGGGTGGGGACTCCAAACCTCCCTGGGCAGCCCCATCCAAAGTTCAAAAACCCTTTCAAAATTCTTCTTGAATTCTTCCAGCCTGAACCTCCTGTGGCACAGCTTGAGGCCATTTCCTCTTGTTCTATTTTCTCCTTTCATTTCTGACATCCATTTGTGGACAAACATCATTTAGGCCCAGAGTTCAAGTACTTTTCTGTTCATAGAGTTACAGTTTGATATCTGTCATTGCACTGGGGAATTCCTAAAGGAAGATTGAGGCATCAAACTTGTAAACCTGCAGCTGACCCCATTCCCTGCTCCATTTAATTACTGGAGTCCAGGATATGATTTGTATCATTGTACAAGAGCTGTGAGTGGTATCCTTTGTAATTCTCTGCTTCTTTCCCACTGATTGTGGAGGAAGATAAAGGTGATGAAATCAGCTGTAGAAATTTTTGGAGATAAATCTAGGACAGTGAAGGAAATCTGCACAAGGCATTGTTGAGCTTTGATTTACCACGGCAATTAGGAGTTTAGTTTCCCACTGAGGAGGGTTTTCCATGAATTTTGCAGGGGATTAATAGGGATGAGACAGAAATCCATGTTCTGTCTTCTATGTGGAAAAAAAAAAAAATCATAAAGAGTTCAAAAGAGTAGATTCTTCCCAAATTGTGTCTTTTGGCAGAGAAAAAAAGCTGCAAATATCCAGTTCTGAAGGATATGAAGGAAAAGCTGCTCCCAGAGCTGGACCTGCGTGTTTTGGCAGTCAGTATCTGCCCTGATAGAGTAGCAGGTGTGGCAGCTAGGAATGGATGTGTATTTATGTCCTGAAATACAAACCTGACAATGCTTTTTCATGAGAACTGTGTTTGAACCTGGTGAAATGTTAGAAAAAATGAGGCAGACTGAGTAAAATTCCAAAAAATCAGTCACTGGTTCTTTAAAAACACAGAACTGAGGGAAAGGCACTTCATACCAAAATCCCATTTCCAAGTCACTGAGGCTTATGCTTTAATTTTGCTGAATACTGGAGATAACTGGATGCAAAATTTCCACAAAACTCATTGTTCTGTCAGGTTTCCTCCATCCTAGTTCTTTCAGACTCTCTCTGGAAAGCAAATAAAGCCTTTCTTCCACTGGGAATGCCAGTGCTGTGACCCAATGTTCTATTTTGACATTAAGACAAATTAAATAATTTACTTCCATGCAAAACAAGCCAGAAACCCCTGTTGTGTCATTATTAGGATTACAGCACTGGCCCTGAAAGCACTAATTTCTCTTACAATTCCAATCAGCCCTTGCATTTTGCAGGTAGGGAGAATGTCTCTCAGAAGGAAAATTAAGAAATTTAAAAAAAAACAAACAAAAAACCCAGCCAAAACCATTCCTTTTATTTAGAGAAACTATTTAGCATGCAAGATATTTAGAAAGGTTCCATCTGAGAGTCTCAGTGGTTACTTTTTAAAAATCAGCAAGGATTGTTCTGGGAGTGGGGGAGAAGGCAGCGTGAGCCTGAAAACCTTGTGGAAATTACTGAACTGGAAAGCCACAGTGGCAAAGGCTGGAAATACGGGCTCAGAGCCTGAGTCCCCTCCTGCCTGATCCTTATAAAACTGGAAGAGCTCCCTCAACTTCTGCTCCTGACTCCCATCCCTGCAAGTGACAGGACTGAGGAGATAAATTCAGCTCTCTGTTGATCCAGAGCTCTGCTCCTGATTTAAGTGGAGTTATTCCATTTGTGAACCCAAGATCCAACTCTGGCCTCTGCAAATGGAAATCACATCCCTTCCCCATCCCCCTGGCTCCCTTCCCTTCATCCATCCTGGAAAAGAATAATTTCCTTCCATCCTGCCTGTCTGACCTGCACTGTAGGGGAGCATTTGACAGAAATTAGGGAGCTTCTTTACATAGTACAGAAAATTCCAAACGTTCTGTTGTGCATTCCCACCTTTTTATCTGAGGAGGAGATGGTGGTTCCTTCCCCCACATTAATCCTCTAGGTGCCACAGGACTGGACATCTTGAAAGTCCTTGGAAAAAAAATCTCTGTGTGAACTTGATCAGGTTCATTGTTGACAGCTGCAAAGTGGAAGTTTGGAATGGAGCTCACCAGGGACATGCCCTGTAAAAACAGAGTGGTCTAAGTAGAAGAAAAAGTCTAAGAAGAGGGGAAGAAAAAAGCAGAGAGGTCTAAGAATAAGAATTTGTAGGGGACACATGTGTAGAGCACACATTTAAAATAGCTCAGTGTGAGAAAAACAAACCCAAAACAACCTCCAAGGCTCTCTTTGTCCCAACCACATTCAGGGATAATTAACTGTTGTTAAGTTAATTAACTCTGTTAAGTTAACAAAGGGCTGTTGGTCTCTACAATCCAGGTAACTGCAATCACAGGTGGATTCCTGATCCCTGTGATTCCTGATTCCTACACAGACAAATTGCCATACATCAATATCTATTTGTACAGCTCAATTAATATGAGAGTTTGTCCAGATTCTTCCAACATTGGTCAACTCACTAAAGACTTTCAAGGCAGATTTAATGTCCATCATAAGAAGGTTGAGCTCTGCAAATAATGGGTAATTTTCAGTAGAGAGCACCTAAGTTATAAATGCATACAAAGAATTGAAAAGATAATTGGTGATTTTAGGTCCATACCACTGTTGATCACTGACAAAAGCCTGATTTCCAGACTGTGGGTGAAGGGTTCCTTCTGAGCATTTATCCCCTTTCAAATATTTTAATTTGGGCATCCAAAGGGAGGTAACTAAGAAATATTAATTTGCACTTGAAAATCTCAGTCATCAGCCCTTTAGATTTTGGGTGATTTCAGGTTTCCATGCTGTGCAAACAGATGCAAAACTAAATAATTTTGTGTAAATTTAACACCCCAATATCTAAATTTTCTCAGTTCTCACCTGCTGCACCACACACATCCTTATTGTTGGTTTTATGGGAATCCAGTAAATTATTGTTCATCTGAAATGAATAAATGTTGTTCAGCTGAAAATAATGAATATTGCTCAATTGAAAATCTAGATTAACTGACATTTCTAAACCAGGCATCATTTGGCCATTTGGGATTTCTCTCAGACACACTTTGACAATGGGATTTTGGCCCTTCCTCCTGACTTTTACACATGTATTTAGTTTTGTTTAAAGATTTTTATTTTTCCCCCAGATGCTACCACACAACCATTTAAGTGACACCCGAGTTGCATTAAGCTCTCACGAGACCAGCAGTGTTTTATTCCTGGATGCTCTTCCCAATTGGTTTTTTTTTGGCATTTGACAAATGCACCATGACAGCCTCTGCTGGCACTTTGGCTCTTTTCCCAGTGGGAAGGAAAAATTCCTTCTCAGAACTGCAGGTACAAAGTAGACAGATTTCTGTGATTTTATACTTTCTAGGGAGAAAATCAGGGAAAGAAAGTGGAGACAAATGAAAGGAAAAATTTTATCTGGAAGATTCTCTATGACTTAAAATAGTCATGAAGACATTTCTCAGTAATAAATAGTAGTCATTATAATAGCGTAACAGGGACTGGAAAATAAGATTCTTTTAATTATTATTTATTTTCTAGCTCTAAAAATGTATGTTAACATTAAAACCCTCTATGAATATAAGCCATATATTTGAATGTCCAAGTGCACCTATGTGAAATAAACTTCTGCATAATCCTTTGGTGATTTCAGAGGAAGATTTTAAACTCTGGGGTAGAAATGTCATTTTATTTATGATTACTCACTAGCAACAGCTTAACAAAGGAGCTGACTCTAACTGTTGCCCAGTATTTGGTCCTTCTCAGATGAATCCTGAATAGGACTTGCAACCTTATGACTGGAAAATTATTCCTATATGTGAACACACCCAGGATCCTGGTGTGCTGGAAATGTGTAAAATTCCTGTGTCAGGGTCAGAAACCCACATTCATATCTGTTAACCCTGGAAAAATAAGTGAGACATGAAACTTTGGAATAATGTTCAAAAAACCCCATTCTTTGAAGTACCTCTCTTTTTTTTTAATTTTTTTTTTTTTTTGGGGGGGGTCAACTGTACAGTTTTATTATAGAGACAGAAACACACTTGAAGGGCTTTTCCAAAATATCTAACCTGTTTAATAGGAAGTACCATTGAAACTGCCACAAAAATACTTATTTTACTTCCAAATTGTTGTGGAAAAGCTGCAAAAGAAAGCTGCAATAAGACAAGCTAAAGAAATATCACTTTGAACACTAAATAATTTAGGTTTGAAACCAGTCTCCCACATTCTGCCCCCTTTAAAAACAGTTGAAAGTTCATCAATTTCATTGTTATGTCTTGTTTTTTTTTCCCCTTCTCTTTCCCCATCCCACTCTTTCCTTACCGACTGCAGCTGCTGGGACATGAATGACAACACTGCCTTGTGGTGGGTGATCAAGGGCCCCGTGGTTGGGTCAATCATGGTGAGTAGCGCCTGGAGAAGACACTTCCTCCTCTCTCCTGAGGACAAAAAACCAATTTAAACATCTTCTAATACTTTACAAGCTGTGCTGCATCCCTGTGCTGGACTGGTGGAAAAATTCTCTAAATTTCCATCGTTTGCCACCCACAAAGCCAAGGAATTTCATTATTAAGAGGGATTAATACAAATTAAAAGATGGAGCACTGCCTGCAAGCAAAGGAGTTATTCAGATGCTTAAAACACAGACACAAGCACCATAATTAAAACTCCAGAGCATGTGGAACATTTGTCTGGGGCTGGCAGAGGTGTCATGGGATGTGTGGAAAATCTGGGCCAACTGGGGTGGCAGCTGAAGGCCAAGTGGGGCAATCCAGGGCATCTAAAACCACAGTAAATGTCAGGGATCAGGGAAATGCACTCTGTTTAACTTCACAGCTACATTAATTTATCCCAGATTTAAAACAGTACTTGGTCATAGTGCTGGGTGCTAAATTGTCAGCAAGGTGTCTGAGCTGTAATTGATGGAACTCTTGGATTTAGCTCAAATTTTGTCAGATGCCTGCACATGGAGGACTGAGAGCTTCTGAAGTGCCCAGTTTGGGTTTCACAGGGTGGCTAAAATTGGAAAAGATCACTGGAAGTCATTTAGTCCAACCTCCCTGTTTCAGTAGGATCCCCTAGAACATGTAATTCAGGATTATATACAGATGGATTTTGAATATCTGAAGAGAAGGAGATATTCTGGTGCTCCAAATAATGTGAGGGTTTTAAAATGCTGTTGGGCTCCTGCATTTAGGAAAATAAATTGAACCCCTGGACAATATGGTCAGTGGCACCTGAAAATCTTTTGGGCTTGCCACATGCAAGTGCCTCATTCTGGGCCCCCTAAGTTGTTCTTCACTCTCCATGGAGAGAATTAAGCAGGTTTTGAGTGACTTTTGTAGGAATTCAGACTCCCAGCTCACAGGTAACCAATTAAACAGGGGTTGATCAGGTTTGGTGTTTCTCCTTTGAAATCTTTGGGCAGCTCTGTAAAGCCCAGGAATTCTTAGTTAAATGAAAGGAAATTCAGCCAATTTCAGCACCAAAACAGAGTGGGTTCAATGATCCAAGGTTTTTGTCCATGTGTGAATTTCTGTGAATTTTCCTCATGCTTTACAGGCACGTTCTATGAAGGATCATGTTCTGCTTGGGGGATCAGTTAAACCTGGTTTCTTTCGAAGGCATTAAAGGAACGAGCATAAAGCAAGGGACTACTGGGATTCTCCATCCCTTTGTAGTTCTCAGATCAGACAGAAACTGCTGGAAAAATGCTCATGTTCAGTTTCTGCTCCCCCTAAAGGAGTATAAGATCTTGTAATGGACCAACTTAAATTTCCACTCCCCTGGCTTTAAGAAACAATGGAGTTGTTGGCCAAATCTCAAGCCAAAGCACTGAAATAAACTAATTTTATCATTCTCCAAGTTTTAAAACCGATGGAAACTGTTAAATTGAGACGGCCATTGGTCAGAGAATGGGAGTTAAAAATGCCTTTACTCTCGAGGTCTTTATTTTATGTATTTTTTGTGCAGGGAACTTTCTTTTTACTCTGCACAGGTTGATAATGAAAAATGTTGAAACTTTTCCATTTATGTTTCTCTTCTCTTGAAACTGCAGAAATTCTGTCTCATTTTATCTGCAGCAAGGCACACAAAACCCTTGTGAACTCTCCCCATTAATCCTGACCCTATAGAACTTTTAGACTGGTTTGGAGAAGAAAAAGGGAATGAAACCAGAAAGTCACTGGGAATGTCTCATTTTCATACTTTGTAAAACTATGTAATTGTCACAAATTTTTCCATTTTTCTTTCTCTTTCCCCCAGATAAATTTTGTGCTTTTTATCGGCATAATTGTGATACTTGTGCAGAAACTCCAGTCACCTGATATCGGGGGCAATGAATCCAGCATTTACTTGTAAGTATAAATAAAGCAGTAATCAGTTTAAATTACTGATATACACATAGGAAAAACCCACAGAATAAACAAGAAACCTCAGCTGAATTAGGCTGATTTTTGAAAAGAACTGCAAAGTCTATTAAATTTAAAATTGGATTTTTACTTTAATTTTTCAGTCCATCAGCCGTGGAAGTGTATTGTAATGCCAGCTTTCAGCTTTCTTTAAAAGGCCTATAAAATAAGCAGAAATACAAGATTAAAAACAAAACCCAAACAAAATCTAATATTTTTACATGTCAATTATCTGAAAATTAACCTATTGACCAGGTATAAATACTGTTCTTCTACTCATGGGATGGTTTGCTGTGCTTCATAAATTCCAGGACATGGTTCAAAGTTCGCTGAAATCAATGAGATTGGGTGAAAAGTTTCAATTAACTGCTGGCTGAATTATAGTGCAGGAAGATCTCCAAGACATGCTTAGGTCCATGTTTCTTTTAAACTTAATTGCATTGCACTTAAGCCAAACATTTCACACACACCCCATTAAAATTGTTTTAAAATGCACACAAATCCTAAAATTTCCCTCTAGATGCTTGTAGCTTTGTGATTTATATGTATTTTTAATCTGGAACTCTTTTTATTAGTTTCCACCTGATAATAGGGCAGAGGTTGGCCAGTTGAGGTGGTTGTCATCACCATTTTGAGTGCATGCAGTCATTCTCCACATAAAAATTATATAATCCTCTCCAATAACTGGGATATGGGGCAGCACATCTGGTGTTGGCCTAAACACCACACACATTTGGATTTTTTTGTGAGCTTGAGTGCTTTCTTGCACTCATAGACATAGGTAGGACTATTTAATTTAGCATTAAATTCCTGATGAAAATAGGTGAGCTACGGACACCTTAAATAAAATTAAAAGATGTTAGGGTAAAGTAGGAGATGCTTATTTCATAGTAAATACAATTATCAAGTGATTAGTTTCACCCTAAGTAACCACAATCATAGAATAATGATATCATCCATCATGACAATTTTCAGGGAAAAATATGTTCTCCAGCTGCCTATTTTTCTGTTTTCTTTTTTTTTTTTTCCCTGTTTTCTAGTTTAGATTTGCATTAAATAATAAAAAACCCTACATCAATTTTCATGTCTGCAGCCAGACATCCACTTACTGAAAGCCCTGCCCCTATCATCTTGCTCTGAACTGTGTTTCCACAGCCAAAAATAATGCTTCAAACCGATTCTGTGGATCCTCAGAAACAAAACTGAGGATGAGAGTTGGTCACTGGGTTAACCTGTGCATGGTCTGCCTGGGGCCTGCATGCAAGGCTTCCCATGGAGCTCCCCCGAGTCCTGGCTGGTAATTAACACCTGAGATGTGCAGAGTCTGAATTTTTAAGTGCATGTTTGGTGTCTGCTGCACATCTCACGTATGAAGCAAAGCATGCCATGGACTCCCAAGATTTCACTGGATTACCGAACATCCCTTGTCATCCTGGATCAATATGGTGACTGGGTTTTGCTGGTGTTTTTCCTATGTGTATAGTTAGCCACCAAAACCAAGAGAAAACATCATATTTTCTGTTCCATTCGCTGCCATTATTTTTTTCCTCATATTTTTTTGCAACTTTTGTAACCGGGTGTGTATAAATCGACCTCGCATTGATGTACGTGTTACGGAGTGGAGTGTTGTTTATCCAAACAGATTTGACAGCAGAAAAGTTCACACAGGGATGATGAAAAGGAATTAAATTAATAATTCTGTGCAGATCTACACCAGACAGAGTCAATATTTGTGCACACATACCCTGTATAAAGAGAGCTTGTAAGGAAGGAAGGCTGTAGATCATAATCTGGTTCTGTCACCATATTGAAATATCTCACATTTAGACTGCGGCTCATATTAAGCATTTTCCATGTTCTATTTTGCTGCTTCAAACACTTACAGCATCATTCCATCAGACCAAATTTCTCATCCAGATCTTTACTCCAGAACATCTTTAAGCACTTTCCCTTTAGTGGGTGAGGAGCAATGAGGTTGAGGAAGGATTTTCAGCCTGTTTCTGAAGGTAATTCCACATGGATCTGCAGCAGGGATTGAGATTTATTCTAATATCAGTCCTCCATTCTTTGGAATAACAGCTGGTACTTCCATCATCAAGAAAAGAAAATGAAAGGCCCCAAAAACCTGGCTACTGACTTTGAGCAGGACTTCTTTTATTTTATGTGTTTGGTACATGTTTAGGTTCAGGTCCTTTTAATGACTATTTTGTCAGAAAAATCTACCTCTGCATCCTACTTCATAGACACTGTGATGATGGTTCTGCAAAGCACTTAAGCCTGTTTGATTTTTAAATTTGATTTTTAAAGCCCTGGGGATGGGCTTAAATTCAAAGATTAATCATACATTGCTACCACTGTGCATTCATTATTAAAATCTCCCTCTGGAGGAGTTAGCTAGGAGCTATGACAGGACCATGGCAGAAGAATGCACTGCAGGGGAACTGAGGCTTAATTAATGGAGTGTAGCCACTAGAGAATATAAGATTTGCCTTAAATAAATCAAACAATGATTTTCATCATTTGTCACACACTACCAGGGCTTTACTCCCATTAAAAAAAATATAAAAAAATAAATTCTCTAAACAACTTGATTATTGTGTGCAACAGCCTTTGCTTTTAGGCTGACAAAAACTTGGAAACCTGTTGCTGATTCCTAACAGTTTTCCTGGAGTAGCCAAGTGCTTTGGTGGTTATCAACTTCCAGTTTATCCACTTGTATGTTCAGTCATTCATCACCAGCCTCATTCCTCCCCATCCTTTCCTCACGCCTTTAGTTGCCCTCGGAGCTGTCTGCATGCTGCTGATCCCATCTCAGCCTGAGACCCCAAAAACTCACCAGGTTCTGGGAGAGGACCATAAATCTCCATCTTTCTTTCGCTGGTGTTTTCGAGAGAAACTCCTCTTTACTCCTGAAAATACGGGGGGCTAGAGTCATCAAAATATCTAAGCAGCTGAGGTAGGAATTCAAAAAAGAGATAGAAGGCACCCCTTCAATGAGAATTTTAACTCTATTATTATTTTGGGTTATTTTTCCAAGAAACTTTCATACTTCCTCCCAATAGTCATCATAACCATAGTTATTATAATAACTATAGTTAACCATAGTTTTTAGTGTGAGGAGTGCCAAAGATGTAAGATTTTTTTTCTTGAAACATGTCTGGTTTCAGTTAACCTTGTGTCATTCCTGAATAATTCTGCCAAATTAAGCATCAAACTGAAGCAAGATCGGTCATGCAAATGGAATAGATTTTTACCTGGGGGAGAAGTTCTGAGATCCCCAGGTGGTGTGGAAGCATAAAGAGCTATTGATCGTATTCTTAGAGTAATTAAGACAGCTATTAACGCAGTTCAGTCAGGTTTCTCACCCTAGCTGGTGAAACAAACAGCAGTAATGTGCCATGATTACAGACAGAAAATTGTTTGGGTTGGAAGGGGCCTTAAATTCATCCAGTGCCACCCCCTGCCATGGGCAGGGACACCTTCCACGGTCCCAGGTTGCTCCAAGCCCTGTCCAGCCTGGCTTTGAACATTTCCAGGGATCCAGAGGCAGCCACAGCTTCTCTGGAAACCTCTGCCAGAGCCCCACCTCCCTAACAGTAAATAAGTTCTTCCTAATATCCAGTCTAACCCTACTGTCTTTCCATTTAAAGCCATTTCCCCTTGCGACATGTCCTGTTGAATCTTACAGAACAAATGACCACGTCCTGAATTGGTGCCTGTATTTTCCATCCAGTTATTAACATGATTCCAAACAGAAAAAAACAAACAAACAAACAAACAAACAAACAAACAAAAAAAAAACCTGATTTTTAGCAGTCTCCAACTGCAGTTTGTAAGTATCTTGAAGAAGTAGGAGATTATTTAGGGATAGTTACCCCATATGCTGAAAGCCAAGGAGCACCACATCAGGAGTCCAAGAATTAGGTGGGATCTCCCAGTCCTGGGGTCTGCAAACACATATTCACAGCCCTACAATGGCTGGTTCAGCACTCAGAGCAGCACATCAGGCCCACATGGTTTGTATGGATTTATCATCTATCAGTTTCTTCCCTGGAATTTTAGGAAATGGTTAATGAAGTGATCTGGCAAGACTTCACTGTTTTGACCATGAAAAATCCAGCCAACAGCGTGTAACCTGGTATGCCAGAATCTGTTTTCAGATATCCTGGTTTTGGTCAAGTTGTTGTAGAGAGATTGTATCACCCCCCCAGAAAGAAACCCATATTTCTACAGAAAAGCCTACACAAAGCTTAAATCAAGGCTGTTATTTTCACAAGCATTGTTGCATTGCTGAAATAGTCACTCTAGAGAGAAAATCATCAGCATCACTACCATAAAACACCACTATATTTAGTAGGTGCATGATGTAGATGCATGCTGGAATAACCCATAAGATTAAAAAAGACCCACACTTTTCCATCAAACCTTTGTTTCTTCATTCATTTTCAAGGATCAAGCACATATAACTGAAAAAAAAAAAAAAATTCTTTTTATTTTATCATGATTTCCAGTTTCTCACGACTGGTATAATTTGGGAGGGGGAAGCTTGTTTCTGCTTTTGCTTTGACAGATTCTTCATAAATTTTGTATCACATGTTGAAAGCTCAATGAAAAGAAAATAAACCCCACATATATATCTAGCTAATTCAGGTCTACGTCATTCCTCCAATCAGCATCTTGCTGGAAAGAAAGGAGAATCATGGCATATATCATAGGTAGGTACGATTTTACCCTTGGTGCGACCTAGAGGGTTAGGGCAGCAGAAGCAATGTTGCAGCCCAGATGTTTTGGTAAACAACACTCCTCTAAAATTCACCTCCAAAGTCACTGGACACGCAGTGATTCATTCTGCTACCGCTTTGTCTTGCTGCAAGTGCTCAGACTGCCAGAGTTGATGATTATTGGCAGGACCTCGGTGCCAAAAGGCTCATTTTTCTGACAAGCAAGTGGCAGATGTTGGATGGACAGATGTTGGTGGTGCTGTCAGCTGGGTGCTGGGACTCCCAACGAGCCAGCAACAAAAGGAACTCGTGTCCTTGGGTTAATCCTTCTCTACCACAGGAAAACACATTGGAAAACACAGATAATGGTCATTTGATGTCAGTGCATGATCAGCAAGGACCTAGTGCTCGTTTCTAAGGAATGCCAGGGGAGTAGATACTTGCTGCTCTGATCAACGCTAATTCTTGATGGATTTATTTAAAGTTCTAGGAAAAAATGTGCTCATTCACCACTATACTTTTCATGTGCATCGCCCAAGGCAAATTATTATTTTGGGTGCTGGTTTGATTTTTTTGTTTGTTTTTTTACTTTGGAATTTTTGGGTGAAAAAGATGGGGGTGCTCATTTGTGCCAATCTTTTCTGGTAGGGATTGGAAAGAAAACCTAAGTGTACTCATTAGGAATGTAAGATCATGCAGGCTATTTACCATAATTAGCGGGAGTGTAATTATCAGGGATTTATTTATTTTCAGATAAAATAATCAAAAGCCCTATTCTGCTTTGATTACCTATCTGTGGTTTCAATTGCTGTAAAGTCAAACAGCACAGAGCATTTAGTGTGTTTATAATGTTCCTGGGAGCTGTTACTGCTATTGAACAACCAAGGGTAAAATGCACCTAAATCCCCCAGGTGCCTGTGGCAAGGACAGGAAGATGAATTTTTGTTTGTCAAATCTACTTTCCCAAGATAAACACTGTCCTTTCATCCAGTGCATTCTTCAAATTCTTACATAAATTATGAGATTAGACCTAGAACCATTTCTACCTTGAAAGAGCTTTTGTTATCTCTTGGCCCACCTGCCAGAGGAATATTCCAGGAGAGCAAATCAATATTTATGAAGGAAATTCCATTCCATTTTCAGTGATATACAAGCACTGACCAGAGCTTTGGCAGGATCTGATTTTGAAATCATGGATCACAAATCTTATTTCTTGTTGTTACAACATCACCTGTGATGAAAACAGCATTAAAAAGGTTTCTACTCCTATTGTTTGGAAATCTTTAGAAGGCAGATTTTAGGGTGCAAAGCCTAGGCCTGCACAAGAGGTGTCTGTGTGGTGGAGGCTGACTCCTGTCCTTTTTCCTTTTGCAGTAGTATCGAAAAATTGGCTGACTTTGTCTTTAAACACTATTTCTGTGGCTGTAAGGCATTTTCATGGGAAATTTTAGGGTTTAAAGGGATATACAGACAGAGAAAAGGATACAATGGTGATTTTTGTTGTTGATGAATCACGAGATTTTGAAATCTGCCTAGGTTTCACGTGTAAGAATCCTCAAATGATGACTTAAAATTTCTCCTTGGTGCCATGATCTGTGGCAGTCTTAGAGAACAAAGTCCTTTGTCCACAAGTTCCATCCTGAAAGAGCAAAGCACAGACTTTTACCCCCATCTGTCACAAGAGCAAGCCATGAACTGAAAAAGAGCAATTTTGCATTACAAGAGAAGCCACTAGGAGATGCTCCTTCTCTTGAAAGGTCAAGGAGGTGTGCAGGTTAGTGAGGGAGAAAATAAAAGATCTTTTATCCAACACTGCAACTCCCTTTATAGAAATGATTTTCATATGTATATATATATTTAAGAAAACACAGTAAAACTTGCTGCACTCTCAACAGTTGTATCAAGGGTTGGATTATCCCTAACAGCCCTGTTTCCACAGAGTTTGAGGCTCCAAGGAGAGGCTAAACAGAGTTTTTTGTGCTCCCATTGAAAAGTTAGCGGTGTGAATCTGGAAATTTCAGATCTAAACACCTTTCAAAGACAGTACCAAAACCATCATGGCTTGATTGCCATAACTGGTATGGAACAGAACTCAGAACACCCAGAGACTCAAGCCAGAAGGATTTATACATAAATGCTTGCATCTGTAGGGTGCCTGTGTAAATACAGGGTTTGCCCACGCATGTGCTGTCTGAAACACTTTATATATTTAAAATTGTTCCAGCCTTGCTGCTTAAAAGGCCACAAATGCTTGAGCAATGTGCACCATAAAAAGCTTCATATTGTAAAGGGAGAGTGGCTGTGCTTCACTAAATTTGCTGTAACCTTGGAAATTTTGCCACGCACTGGAGTTTCCTGATTAGCAAAAATAAGGTAGCTTTCAGAAAGAAAATGCAGAATGGATCTCAAATGTGCTTCTGAAGTCACTGCACTTGGTCAGAGTGAATAACCTAATTTTGATGAGTATTGATATGCTTCAGTTGTCATGGGGATCAGCAGGATAGGGAACGTCCAGTGCCCAAGGCCACTCGTCTTTTTGAGTTAGCCACAGATTTGGGTGCAGTATCTTTTATCAGAGCAGCTTGCTTAGATCCTGGGAAAGATAATGGGTTTGGAGAATCAGGAGAATTTTCAGAAGTTTCAAACTGAGCCTTAACTTGAGAATATCTAAATGAGGCCATTCTGGCTTTTGTCCTTTTCCTCATTGCTCATGTCTAAGTTTACTGGTTTGAGTGCACTGTTAGACTGAAAGGGATAGATCTGAATTTTGCTTTGTCCCCAAATCAGTTTGCAGCCCTGATTCTTTGAATCATTTACTTAATGTAAAGATGGAGGTGAAGCTGAAGCAATTGGTCATGCAGCAATTGATGTGAGACTGTAGAAAATGGGGAATAATTCTGACATCTCTGAACCTGAATGTGCTTTTAATTTATACCAAGGCTCAATGCCCACCAGCATCCATGGTTTTCCACTTAGTTTTTCCCACCATTCACACTTTTGCCTCCATCATTTGAGGACAACAGGAATTTATTTTCCCCTCAGTGTCTCTGTTTCTCCTTGCCATTGATTTATTGTGTCTCGCTTCAGCAGCTGGCATTGTTTCACATCCAGTGGGGTTAGTTTTACATCTGGAGAATTTTTAGGACATACTCCAAGTACACAGCCTGAGGTAGGGAAGGGACGAGGAAAATGGTGCTGTCCCAATGCAGAAGGTTTTTTGATCTGGAAAGATGAATTTCTTGTGAGGATCTTGTGACTAATGCTGTGTCAAAGGAACTGTGTGGTGCAAAGCAGACAATCAGTTTCCTAAAAACAATCTCTGCCTGCCTTGGAGACTTAAAGAACGTCCTCAAAGGCCACGAGGCTAAAGTGGCTTAATACAGAATTAAGTCTCAATGAAGGTTGTTTAAACAAATGGAAACTACCTCAGACAGGACCAATCCAAAGCCATTTGTAAGGTTCATGCCACAGTCTTAGTCACACCTGTACCATTACTGAGGGATTATCCAAACTGTAATTCCTCTTTATATTTCCAATGAAAACACTGGAGTTGTTCAGCTGATGAAATGTCTGCAAGCCCAGGCTTTTTTAACAAAGGCAGTGCTCTCTTTTTTCATTAAGGAGAGTTGTAGAGATGGGCTGTACCGTGAATCTGCAGGGATATGGTATAATATGTAAGGCAGGTGAGTCAAAACAGTGTAACTGAAGCTTCAGAGCTGCAAATTATATAAACCCAGTGTAGTTATACTGATGCTGAGCTCTGCCAGCTGACAGGAACCAAAACCTGTCTGTAATGCTTGAAAATCCACTTCTTGTGCCAGACTGGGACAATAACACTCTGTGGGATTTGCCCGTTTGCTTTCTTTTGAGGGGACTGAGCTAAATCCAGTTCTCAGATATTTATGCCTGGTTTTGGATATGTACATTTTTCATTTGAAATGGTAAAGTATTCAAAATCTTAGTTTATTTAAGGACCTTATTTGGCTTGGTACATTTTTCTCATTGAACATTGCCTGCTGCACCTCAGTTGTGTTGGTGCAGCTCCATCAGAATTATTCCACAGGGCATGACTTTGATCTGTGCTCTGGAGTCAGGGAGAAAAACCCAGCCTGGTAAAACAGGAGCTCCAGAATTAATACAGGGGAAGAATCTGGACACAGAACCTTGGAGCTACAGTTCATTTAAAGGTTGTTTTTATTGGAAGAATTGTGCCCTCTGCTCCCAGATTTATTCTCTAGAGTACAGGCAAACATTAGGCTTGATCTCTTCATTATTTAACTCCAAGTATAGCAATTGTGATCTCCTTTTTATGTCCACTCTGTAGAAGTTAGAAAAGCCAAGAATGAGCACGGCACACAGGATTTTTGGCTCTCTTTGGCCATTCTGTTTCACTTTCAAGCCTCAGATCTATTCAAGGGTCCGATTTACTGGACAAAAAGTTCCAGTCCAAGTTCATGTTTGTTAAACATTTATTTTTAACCACAGCATTAATCTGCAAGCACTCATTCAGCTTCAGCTTCTTATTTTGGTGGCATTAGCAAGGAAAGGTAGAACTCTAGGCAGCAAGACTAAGAAACTGGGATTTGTTTTCCATTAAAGGCTAGAGACATAGTTTCCTTTTATTTTTTATGGGGGTTTTTTTTTTTTTTGGTTTTTTTTTTGGGTTGGGTTGGGTTGGTTTGTGGTTTTATTATTGCTGGGTTTTTTTTCCATGAAGAGCACAATGTTTGTTGTACTTTTAGCAAGACAGCAGGGGATCAACCTGGTTTAATAAAACAATCCTGCAGGTCTCCTTCCACAATCAGTACAGACCTACCCAGTCCAGAGAATAAAATCCTTTACTACAGCTTATTTCACTTTAAACAACAAGTTTAAAATAGGTCAGGTAAATCTCACTTTATGGCCTGTTTCTCACCAGTGACTTCCAAGCTGGCATGGGTGGCAAGGAAAAAGGCACACAGCTATTTTGTTAACCTCAAAAATTAGGGGAAATAGAACTAAAAGACAACTTTTCTGAGAAGCACCTGTGCTTTCTCTGTGTCTTTTGAGAGGGGTGAAGGACTCTGCCTGCACACAGCGGGTCAGAGCTGCAGCCGCTGCAGTGGGATGGAACTGTAGAATCTGTTTGTTGCTCACAGAACAAGTTCTGTTTTCCATCTGATCTGTGAGGGCACGGGGTTTGTAAATGTAGTTGGTGTTTTGAAGGGAAAGAAGCTTAAGGGAATTCTCAGCAGCAAGGAAAAGGTGCCTCCCAGCCTAGGGAAGCGTCAGCTGAGAGGAAGTGAGTGTGTGATATAAATAATATATTATACAGATCCACTTTTCCACTTTTCAATTTTCTCCTCTCTCTCCCATACAATGTCTCTACTTCCTCTTTGGTTAACTTTCTACTGCGTTTTCAATGCTTTATTTAATTTATTTTGTTCTGCATTCCTTCTCCTGCTGCTGCACAGCTGCCAATCCTACTCATGGTGAGGTTTCTCAGAATTACTCGAGCAGGGTGCACAAAGATTCTTCATGAGGCGCAGTTTTAATTTGCATGAATCAAGTTCTACCTTTGCTGCCTTTCCCAAAGGATTCCCCTTCAGCACATTCAGAGACAAACCTCATCATCCCCTGTGTGTTGGTAGCGACCTAAATTCAGAACTCTGACCGTTTTCATTACGGATGTACCTGGATAATGCAGCATAATGTCCTTCCTCTGGACCAGCATGCTCGTTTCACTCCTCTTAAGCACCTCTGAGGTGTCATCTAGGTGCCATCTAGAACTGAATTACAGCTCCTTTTGCCTCAGATTTGTGTTCTCTCTCATTTGCATTGGGACGTCCAGGTGTTCGGTCTGATGCGGTGGCCTTCAGCCACATCATCCATCGCTCGTTCCATCCCGGGAGTGTTTAACTTTTTCTTTCCCCTTCCACCCTAGCACCCTCCCTCTTCCTCCCAGATGCAGCTGCAGTCCCTGCCCAGGACACTTGCGGTGAGACTCAGCTTGTTTGCCTTTAGCTGTCTAAAGTCTCGTGCTCGATCTGAGCAGTCCGGTCGTCGTCTATGGTGGCTCGGGGAGAGCAGGGCACCTCCGTCAGACAGAGTATCCCCCATGGCTTAGATGTCTCTGTCACACAGGCCAGCTCAGCCTGGAAGTCCCTGTTCTTTCCCTGACTGAGTTCAAGGTGATAGTTCAGTTTGGAATCTGTCTTTGGCACGTAGAGTTAGATGTGACCGATTCCGTTCTCTGTGTGCCTACAGAGGTCTGAGGATCCTGCCCTGATTCGTGTAGTGTTCTCATAGCCATGCTCTCATTTTAATTCATTTTCTTATATTTGTCTATTTTTTTTACTCTTTCATATTTTTTTTTTTCTGGTTCCCACCTCCTCTGTCTCTTCTCTCTTTCTCCCTTTCCTTCCACCAGTGTCTCTATTTTTGATAATAAATAAAGTCTGCAAAATAAAATGGGAGGAAGAAAGGAAAGAAATCATCTATAAATTCCGTAATCTTAAGATCTGGGACACTTTACACCACCTAACATCAGAGAGATGACTCTACCAAAATTAGAAATAGCAGAAAATAAGTGCTAACAGCACTAAAATATTAAGAATTTCCTAAGAAGTGCTAACAATGTTTTCCATCACAAACCTGTGTGTAAATGTCTCCTCACTGTGTGGGCAGCAGCAGCTAATCCTTAGATATTATCCTTATTAGATATTATCCTTAGATAATATTTTCAATATCAAGTCTGTTTTTTACAATAATTCTAGTAATTGCCAAGTGCTGTCACGTTAGGTCTATTCACCAGGGTAACCTATTAAAAAATCAATCCCTGTCAAGTAAAACAGGGCATAAGCAATAAAGGAAACATGGATGGGAATTTATTTCTAGGTTGCCATGGCAACATTAAGTATATCATTGAAGACCACAAACCTCTACAACAGCCCACGGCTAAGACTTTTCAAAGTGATTATTGATTTTTAGATGTTTCCTTTTCAGGTTCTGCACCTTAACATGCCTCATAAGTGCTTCTTTTCAACACAGGCTGAGCAGCCCTCTTGTGTTAAAAGTTGGTCTGAGAAATGTGTTTCACATCAAGTGATCAAAAAAAATGAGTGGCACTCAAAATCCATAGTCACTTTTGAAAGCCTCAGCCGCAATAAAATGGAACTATCCCTAAAACATCCTTGCTCGTTTTTGATCAGTCTAAGCAGACAATTAATGCCCAACTCTGCTCTGTGAAAAGCAGGTGGTGCAAAAACCTAGCACAGAAATTATAGTGTAAAAGGAGCAGTCATTTTCATGTTTGCTTCCCCAGCAACATCCAAGAAATGAAATTCATTTTATGAGTCGGAACACGGTTACTGTATCTGTTTGCTGGGTGTGTGCATGACACAAGACTGCATTCCTTCCTGCTCTTCTACTGTAATATTTAATAACAACACAGTTATCAGGCTTTAATTATCCAAAAGGAAGCAAAACATAACTCCAGTAATGGGGATTGACTTAAAGGAGTTAAAAGTAGGGAGAAATTTAGTATGTTTTCAATTCATCCTGGTTTACTCTTCAGATTATAAATTCCATGTGTTGTGAATAGAGATCTTGGATTGTGTAATAGAAACAGAGTTGGGTTTGTTTGAACAAACTTAAGTGTTTGCCTTGAAGGCAATTGCTTTAAAAATCAACATATTATCCTTTAAATTAATGGAGATTTAGTCAGGACACTTAGTGGTGTTTGGTGTTCATCCCAGCCTAGAGTGGACATCTAAAACAGGTCAGATGTACCTGGCCAATAAATGTGTATTTCTCTTTCAATTGTTTATTCTGATGATTCTCGGGGTCCTAAGGATGCCCACTTTCCTTAGACATCTGTACTGTAAAGATCCAGCCTCTCCTGAGGTGAATCCCGCCTAAACAATGATGTGTTGAAAACAAAACAAAAATTCTCCCCTTGAACGTGGACAAGAAATCACTATTTTCAATTTTCACGTTTTCCAGCCCAGACATAAAATCTCTTCCAGAATCCCTCCAAATGCCTTTCCATGTTTCAGATGACCCTTCTTGTGATTGATTTTAATTAGCCTCTCCTGGCTGGTGGGAGAGGAGCTGTTTTGTTCCCTGTAGCAGCTGTTCCTAGAATCCATCACGCAGGGGTGAAGGTCCTGCTCCACAGTGGATGAGCCTGCTGCTTTGACGAGCACACTGTCTGAGTGTGTGTGACAAAAAACAAGTGGTACCTCCAAAATTACCAGCCAGACATGCAGATTCCATACTGAGCTCCCTCCCCATCACCACAGAGGCTGGAAAAAGTGCTTTGGTGTCCTAGAAATTCTGTGTTAAAAAGAAGGGATAGACTCTACAGTGAAAATGAGGAACACCTGATCCAATTCACCTTAGATTGATCCCCGTCCTATGAGTTTATGTTACTCTCTGATTGTTCTCCATGAGCATGCAGTCAGCTTTCATTTAATATATTGTTCTGTGACCCTCTGTACAAAACCAGACCGCACAGGTCTTGTGTATTTTGGATGCCTTAGCGCTGCCCGCCTGCCTTCAGGGTGTTTGAGTTTTGGTTTGTCCATGAATCAGCACATCACAACGGCCAGCAACAGCCAGTGCAGTTTAATTTTTATTTAATTTTTTAATTTCTGCTTCAGTCAAGCAGCTGGTTCGTGCTGTGACTCCATTCTGTCGTGTCCGCTTTCCATCTTTGTGACGTTGTCTCATGAAATGTGTTGAAAGTGACCTACCTTGGCCTGTTCACGATATGCTGAAAAAAATGCTAATCTTGTCATATTTAGCAGCTGCGTTCAGAAATGCTACTGTAAGCCTAAGAGGGCTAACCAGCACTCTTGCAAGATGTCAGAACTATCAACCATTACCCTGTAAGTGTACGCACTCCTGTGACATTACTGTGTGTGTATGACGCATGTTGCAATTAAATGAATGGATGAGAGCAGAGGGGAAGTGGCCAGAGAGCAAAGCATTCATTTAGTTCTTGTTGCATGGAGAATTTTTTTTTTTTGTTCTTGTTCTGTGCTTTTGCTGATGCGCCACGACCGAGGATTTGAAGGTTGTTTTAACTTTTTTCTTTTTTTTTTTTTTTTAAATTATGGCTGATGCTATTTATGGTTTTGGGTAGTGTCTGTACAGAATTAATAGCTGCTCTTTATTGTACAGCAAAGAGGTGAGCACCTTCATGCTGAGAGAAAATGTTTCACCTGAAAGTTTCCTAGAAAAACTGGGTGAGATTGAGTTAATCAGACCCTCAGTGGGTATAAAACATCCTTTGTCCATTGAACTGAGTGAAGTTAACTTAATAAACACCCAAGGGTGAGGAAAAGCTAAAGCTGACCTAATATCAAAATGAATTGTGTTCATCAGAAGTTACAAAATCATAGAATCACTGAGTTGGAAAAGACCTCCAGGATCATCAATTTCAGTCCAACATTGTCAAATACAGAGTGAGGCATCCAGAAGAGTGAATAAAAGCCATTCAGCCAAGAGTTGTGTGAATTAATCACTATCCCATAGTCCACCCAACTCCTTGCACAAGAAACCCACAGGTTTTCACAGATTGAAATGGAATCATTAAGGTTGGAAAAGAGCTCCAAAGTCATCCTCTCATTTTGTTTAGATGAGGTGAAATTTCAGACATCTATTATATGTTTTCTGATGATCTGTCTCCTGAATTGTACAGCAGTTTTATAAGTGTGAATCAACATTCTCTGAGGCGTCCTGAAAAACAGACCCAAAACTCCAGGATTTTGCTAAAGAATATTCAGTAGTTACCTTAGACACCATTAAGGAAAAAAGACTGATTTGTAACCTAACTGCTATATGGTTCTGTTTTTGAGGTAGAAAAAAAAAAAAATTAAAGTGAATTTTCTGTGTGACCTCATATATCTTTAAGGCATTTAAGATATAGAACAATGAAGATGCTGAAAAATATTCAGTCAACAGACTGGAACTATGCAAAATCAGATAGAAATAGAGAAGAGAAAAAGGAGCAGCTCCATCTTCTACACAGAGAGCAGCTGAAGACTAAGGACAGTTAGGTAAAACTAGGAGTTAGGTTTAGAAAGAGATAATTTGAGATAAATAGTTCACTGCCTAATGGACGTCCTGATGCAGCACAGACATCATGTTGGGCCTTTGCAGAGAACCAAATTTTACATTTAATGCAATGTTTCTGAAAGATGAGAGACTGATAACTCTCTAAGGTGAAATCCTCTACCTAGGGCAAGAAGAGTTCAGCCTAAACAGGAGGTTTTTAAACCTATGATTTTTTGTGTCTGCTGAAGCATAAAAGTCTTGGTAAGCTTCCCTGGTTTTCAAGTCCTTGGTGTGAAGATGTGGTTTATGCACGGGAAACTTAAAAATCTGGAATCATTCAGATGTTCAGGTGTTACCTCAGCTGTTTTGGAAGTGATGCTACAAACCTGATTAAATTTTTGGGAAAGACTGGAAAAGATCTGTCAGGGAGATTACTGAGGTTCCTGAAAGTCATGGTAATATGTTCAGTATTTTGTGATAAAATAGTTCTTTCAGTTTATTAAACATGAGCTGTGTTGAGCGTTTCATTACTAATGACATCCTTTGCCTTCATGGTTTGCTCTTTTTCCTTCAATCTGAAATATTGTCACAATTCTTTTTTTGCACAGATTTGTCACAAAGATGATGGATATGTACCTTTGGCCAGAGAAATTGGGTTCCTCTAATCTAAACCCCACAAATCTACAGAGCAGAAATTTGTGTGACAAACTCACTCCAGGTTCCCTTTGAGGTCAATGGATAGATTTAGGACGTGATAAAAATTTCCTTAGGGGCAGAGAATTTGTCCTTATGTGTCAGTGATCCTTTCTCTTCATAGACTATAAAGGGAATTTAGGTGTGCATTTAATTTAACTAAAAATAGATGCCACCATTGCAGATATGTCAGAGCATTAAGTTAATCAATAAATACATTAATAGATGTACTCAGTACCCACAGGGTTTACAACAGGAGTCACCTCTTGTTAAAAAGACATCTGTAGCACACAAGAATCATGTTTTAAAAGTGTATTTTTCTCTTCATTCAGAGACATTTTTTAAAATAATTCCATTATCAATATCTTCTCCAGGTATGTCCAAACCTTGGTGAGGTGAATGTTGCTTTTCAGGACTACAGACCTTGATGTTTTCATTGAAGAAGTTAATATTTGATCAAAGTATTCATTTAGGACAGATTTAAACTTTAGAGAGGCAGGAAGAAATGGCAAAACAACAATTTAATCTTCCTTCAAAATCTATGGTTTGGAGATTTTTGCTTCTTTTTTCATTTTTTCTCTCAAAAAGGTTGAGAGGTTGAGCCTTCAGCAGTCTCCTTAATAAATGTGGATGTGCAATGGAAAAATAAAAGCATGATTCCTTGAAATACTGGTCAAATTAGGCAATCTTTCTACTTTGTGTTTCTTTTACCATGAGTTTCTAATTTCATCATTCAATAGAGGAGTGAGGGAGAACAGAGGACACAGTTATTTGTTGGTACTAACACTTAAAGAAAAGTCCACATGGTACTGGTGGTCTTATGTTTCAAGTGATATTAAGGAAAATAACAGCTGGAAAACAGAATGTCAGCCTCAACAAAATTGATATTCTAATTTTTTTTTTTTTTAAAAGTACTCTTAAGGTTCTCCTCTCTCTGTGGGAGTGTGAACAAGGCTTTTGCTAGACTTTTTTGGAGAACATTATCTTCCAAACAGCCACTTGAACAATTATTGTCCTCAGAACTTCTAGACCCCCCCTCAGAAGTTTCTTTCCTGTCTGAAAGAGTAAGGGAAGAAAAGAGGATTAATATCTTAGGCTGAGAAATTCACTGTATCCTTTAAGATTTTCATTCTCTGTTGCACATAAATTTACCCATCTCACAGGATCTGCTTTAAGTCTTCTCTCTTCCCAATGTTCTTCAAAAAAAGGAATTTATCATCATCCATACAAGCATTAATGTCTCTCTCATAAGTTTTTTCTTATGATTAAAATCTTCTTTGCTTCTTTATTGATCTTAATAATCTATAAACTTCAGAATATGTGAATTAATAGATTTTCTTCCTCATTTTTATGACATTATTGAAGACAACACTTCAAATAAGTTGATGATGGCATTATATTTCCAAATCCTACAAACTAATTGTGTAACTAATCAGGTATGATTAATTCCAGAACACTGACAATAAAAAGACTCCCCCTGTATCTGCCCCTAAGTTAATCTCCCAAGAGTGCAGTGAGACAGAACATATTAATAGAAAGTTCTATTCTGACTTTTAGATCAAAACATTTATCCTTTTGTTGTTGTTGTCATTAGGTCTGGATATAAAAATAGAAGATATAAAGAAATTATACTTCTTTGTCCAGTTTATTACCTTGAATTTGATTTTTCTTTTAATTCCATGAGTGGTTCAAGACACTAATATTCTTTACATCCCTTCTTTACAGAGATAACATTATTCTATACCTCTTCCTCAATGTTGCTGTTCCTTTTTATTATCCTGATTGCATGTCCATAGAAAAAAAGGACTGGAAAGCACTCCAAAAGCTCTTTTAGGCTGGCTCACTCCTGTACAGATTAATTTTTTTAGAGATCATCAAAGCTGGGCACTCTGAATGTTCTTCATCACCCTGTTCTGAGGTTGTTCCTCTCTTTTCTAAAGGTTTTGGCCAATGTCTGATTTTATTACCCACAAGAACAGTGTTCTCTGGTTTGTGGGGTATTCCACCAAGACCTGAGGTTTGGTGTCCATCAGATTTATGGCTCTGGTGCAAGAGTTGGGATGAATTTATCCCCATTGGGGCCCAAAGTCTGACTGAGAGGCACCAGCACTGCACTCACATCCCAGAGCTCTACTGGAGATAATTGTGCTCACAAAATTCTTGAGAGTGTGTTAATTAAATGTTGAGTGCTGCTAAAACAAACACATCATTTTGGGTTATCATTGAGCATGTATTAGCAATCTCAAATCTGTCTGCAGTGCACCAAATAGATAAAGGCAGAGGGGACATTTGAGTTTTAAGAAATACGCAGCTCTTTGAAAAATCTTTATGGCTTTTTACCTTCCTTTGTCCTCCATCTGCCTTCTTCACTTACCTGAACGTAATCAATGATATTCTTCCCTTCTGAAAATGTCCTGGAGGTTTTTTAGGTCACTTTGTTTTTAATAAAGCACTTGCCTTCTTTTCAGATCAACATTTGCTTTTTCTTTGCTCTTTTTTTTTTTTTTTGCTGCTCGATCAATCAGACAGTGACACTCACCAAAACCTGCACAAGTTTTGGCTGGCCCCTGCTTTGGGGGAATTTCACCAGTTTAGTTCTCACATGTAAAACATTCATTCCCAGCCCTTTTGTTTATATCTGCTGAGCTTAATTTCCCTCCAAAGCCCCTTTATTCTGAAGCAGCGAAGTAGTTAAACAGTGGAATTACACTCAGGTTTCCAACAGCATAAACTGAGACCAAAATCAAACCTTCAGGAACAGTTGTGAGTATGAGAACATGCAAGGGGGTTACTTTTATTTGTATGGCTGTTGATTTTTTAGCTTTATTTGTGTGGTTGTTTTGGAATTTCTTTTGCTGTGCAGAAACATATCTCACACACACACAAAAATCAACAAAAACAAAAAAGTGATTTCAAACACTCTGCTGGGATTAAGCAATTGGGTGAGAGGTTTATAATTGTACCATGGTAGCAGTCTGAATCCCTTAGCAAGATTCCCCTCGTTTTTTTGGCATGGTAGGAGAAAATTCCTGCTTATAATAATGCAAATGAAAATAGCAGCAGAGAGCATTAAGCATAATTAATGTGCCATGACTGTAGCAGTGTGAAGAAGGGGGAGCAAACTGCAGCGTGTGTGCAAACAGTCTTTGGGAACAAATAGGAATGTTGCGTATTTGTTTGTATAATTACGCCGTGTATGTATTTCCAAAAGTCTGTCAGCAAAATATTTTCTGTGCTTTCTTCTTTAATTAAAATGCAGGTTGCTAATTGCAAGGCTGCATTAAAGTTCTTTCCCTCTGTTGTGACAGGAGACTGGCTCGCTCCACCCTGCTGCTGATCCCTTTGTTTGGAATTCACTACACGGTGTTTGCCTTTTCTCCTGAGAATGTCAGCAAGCGGGAGAGGCTGGTGTTTGAACTGGGACTGGGATCCTTCCAGGTGATTACACACTGAATTCATCTTTCCTTAGAACCAAATCTCTATTCTTTATAACTACATTGCATGCACAGCTCTCAGAGTGTGTCTCTGCTCATTTATGTGTGTTTTGTGTACCAGGGTTTTTGGGGTTGGTTGTTCGCTCGTTGTTTCTTTTTAACTCCAGTTATTTTCTGTCATTCCTTCAGGATTTTAATTACGTTTTCCTCTTCTTCTCTCCCATTTTCCTAGGGTTTTGTTGTTGCTGTTCTCTACTGCTTCTTGAATGGGGAGGTAAGACTTTCAATATTTAATGTCCCTCACCTGTCATCCACATCCCATTTTCTTGTGGGAGTAACTACTGTTCCAGCTGTCCATTCTAACTCATCATCTGCCATAATCCCTGATACTTTAGTCTGAATCTCACAATTCTCAGAAAAAAAAAAAAAAAAAAAAAAAAAGAAAAAAAAAGGAAAAAAGAAAAAAGTATTTGTGATGCCTTTACCAAACCAAAACATTGGCCTTACCAGAGATGATGGCTCAGATCAAGGCTTCCTGACAGGGCTAGGATATGGACAGGTCTCTTTTGAAATGTCATCCCAGGTGCAGAATTTTGGATTGATTTTGTTGAAATTTTCCCTGTTCTTGTCAGCCCACTCTCCCAGCCTGTTCAACTCTCTCCAAGAGCTCTGACATGTCCCTATCACCGCCCATTTTGGAGCCATCAGCCAAATTGGTGATGGTGTTTTTGATTCCATCACTGAGGTTGTGATGAAGATGGTGAGGCCCTGGCACAGGGTGCCCAGAGCAGCTGTGGCTGCCCCTGGATCCCTGGAAGTGCCCAAGGCCAGGTTGAAGAGGGCTTGGAGCAACCTGGGACAGTGGAAGGTGTCCCTGCCAGGGCAGGGGGTGGAAGGAGATGACCTTTAAGGTCTCTTCCAACCCAAACCGTTCCATGCTCCATGTGGAACAGGGTAGGGTGCAATGTCAATACCTGCAGGACACCATTAGTGATAAGGTGCCAGATTAAACAAAAACCACTCTTCACCTCTCGGTGTGGTCTCCCTCCCTTCTTGCAGATCACCCACCCACTCTAAATCTTGCCAGCTTTCCTAGGAAAGGGCTGAGGGAAACAGTGTCAAACCCTTCAAGTCCAGGTTTTCTTGTGTCCTTGGCCTCTTTTGCTGGCACCACTCAATTGGTGCCAGCTTCTCTCCTGAGCCCTGCCGCCTTCATCCCTACACAAACACAGCCAAGGGTGTCAGATGCCCAGAGCCATCCCCCAGACACCTCCTGGGTGCCTCACACACCTCACACTCCTCTCAGCACATGGCAACTGCTGCTGCTGCTGGCCACATTTGTGGTTTTTCTGGTTCTCCTCTTCCAATCTGCATTTCCCTGCCTGTTTATCTGATGGAACTGAACACCTGAATTGATGGAAAAGGGTTCCCTGCTCAGCGTTGCCTTAAGAGGAACACGGAACATCTAGAGTTCACCCATTCTCACCTCCACTGCTACACACCTCTTGTGCAGCCCAACAGTTGGAGTCTTTTCCTAAAATCACCTTCTTTTCCTCTTTTCAAGGGAGCTGAGTGCAGGTCTTGCCTGGCATTGCTGATCTCTGGTACAAAAAGTTCTCAAACTCCTTAATCCTTGTGATTCCTTCTCAGATAAACCACAACAATCTCCAAACTCAGCAAACAAACTCATGGGTTACCTTTGCTCATGGGCAGAGTCAAGGTCTCCTGAAGCCCCTTGGAAGGAGCATGTGGAGGGATGGTTCTTAGCCAAACCAACACAACCAGGTTGATTAAAGCTACTTTCCCTCCCAAGATATCAGAAAATGGTAATTAGAGAATGCCTTGTGTTGCCACTAAATTTCCTACAGCAAGAAAATGTTCGGAATATCACGGTCTTCCAAATGTAAACACTATTCCCGTTTTACAGAGATAATATAACCCCATGCTCTATCTAATCTATAAAATATCTATGCTTTAACCAAAATTTGGAGGTCCTAGAAGGAGAATGTAAGTTTTCCAGTTGGATTTTTTCTCCCTGTAGTTTTTGTCCATACAGCTGAAGCCCTTGTTTAGCATTTTGACTTTTACTGATCCATTTTGACAATACTGATCCAGGAAAATCGAGCAACGACTTTTAGAGACAAGACAAACATCTTTGACACAGAGGCTCATTGGAGATTGGAAAGATATATTGGGAAAACATCTCTACATATTTCCTTGTTCTTACATTATTTTATTTGGAAATACGATACAGTAATGAGTACTCAATGGTCTGAGCTTCTACAATCTCTCTTAGACTAAATCTTTACTTATTTATATATTTATATTATTTATATATATATATATATATAATTTATTTATACACTTGTTCACAACCCAGCAGTGTTGCCGGAAAACTCGTAATGAGTGAAAAGTAGAAAATCTGTGGAATTATTTGCTTATTACCTAATTGAACTTCTGACCTTGGATGGTTTTACTCTTGGTAATTTACTGTGGGAACCCATAAAATAAATCTCTCAGGAAAAGGAGGGTGGCACAGATGTACATCAATCCTAGAGCTGGTCTGCTTGGAGAGGATCTGAAAGCAGGAGGCAAAGTTTTCTGTAAACATCCATCCATTAATGGCAGGTGAGAGAAGCTGCCTCTGTACACAAGGAGTTTCAATATTTTCAGTACTTTTTGATTGCTGGTTTCTTTGGCTCCTTATTGTACCTTTGGTACTGGCCATTGATCAAAGCAGGCTGTTTTTTCCTCCAGGTGTTGTTGATCAGGTGTTCCATGCATCTCTGGGCTGATCCTAAATTATCTGAAGTCAGACACAGAGCCTGGGCTGGGCTGTAGTTCCCCACTACATGCCCAGACTTCTTCCCGCCATGGAGAAGTAACTTCAGATTTTGCTGAAATGGGGAGTTCAATAATTACCTTAAAAACAGTTCTGTTGAATTGTGGGTTTTTTTCTAATCTTGATAATTTGTCAGCATGTCCTCGAGCGGCTAAGTACATAAAAAATGACCTTTTGAAGTTTCTCCCTAAAGGTGCAATCAGAAATAAAGAGAAAATGGAGGAGCTGGAAAGTCAACCGGTATTTTGCTGTGGATTTCAAACACCGCCATCCTTCTCTAGCGAGCAGCGGAGTGAACGGGGGGACACAACTCTCCATTCTGAGCAAGAGCAGCTCTCAGATTCGGATGTCCAGCATAAATGCGGAGAACCTGGCGACATGAGCAGCTGAGGAGAGCAAAGCAAGCAACGAGCAAACCAAAAACCATCCCTTGAAAAAGAAAAATATGAAATAATAGTTTTGGTGGTGGTACAGGTCTCTCTTCCTTTCCTTCTTTCCCTTTTCCTTTCCCTTTTCCTTTTCCCTCTCCTCTCCTCTCCTCTCCTCTCCTCTCCTCTCCTCTCCTCTCCTCTCCTCTCCTCTCCTCTCCTCTCCTCTCCTCTCCTCTCCTCTCCTCTCCTCTCCTCTCCTCTCCTCTCCTCTCCTCTCCTCTCCTCTCCTCTCCTCTCCTCTCCTCTCCTCTCCTCTCCTCTCCTCTCCTCTCCTCTCCTCTCCTCTCCTCTCCTCTCCTCTCCTCTCCTCTCCTCTCCTCTCCTCTCCTCTCCTCTCCTCTCCTCTCCTCTCCTCTCCTCTCCTCTCCTCTCCTCTCCTCTCCTCTCCTCTCCTCTCCTCTCCTCTCCTCTCCAAAAGCAAAGGAAATGTGTAAATATCTCTTTTTAACAGTCACTGTAAATACCCAGCTGTACTCAAGGCCATTACTGGAGAATGTTTAAAAGACAAACAAGAGGCCAAACCCACCCACTCAACTATTCCCATTTCAGAGCATCTGCGAGTAATCCGTGTCCGTCCAAAGTGATTGCTGTGCAGTTGTGATCCTTGGTTGCCAAACTGATCCTAGTCTGTGAATGGACCTGACTGTTGTCATTTTCCCACTTGGTTTCCATTTTGGGTTGGATTTGCCTATTTTTTTATTCCCTAGTCCAACATGTCTTAGCTGTCCCTGTCTTTTGGCACGTGAATTTCCGCAGTGTTTCTCTTTGGAGCCTTAGGATGGAGCTAACATGCTTGGGTTGATCAGTCCAGCTGATTCAGGAGGATCTCCAGAAAATTAAGTTCATGGCTGGATTGAGTCAGACATTCCCGATGGATTTAAAGGAACAGCTGTGCCAACATGAAACTGCACATCAGCGCAGGAACTTCAGGCGAGAGCAGTGGGATCTGCTGTGCTTTTCCATACCCAGGGACACTCCCAGGAATGCTTTCTGTCCTAGCTAAGCTGTGAATTTTCTAAAAGGGCCATGCAGTTGAGATATAGCTCTATTTTTGGCATCGATTGGTAGATTGATCATTTGGACTCTTTGAATAACAAGAATAACTGTCCCTTCCCTCCCACCTTGAGAGTAAGAGTCAGTTCCAGGGTGGCCTTTCCCTCCAGGTGACCTTGGCCGGACGTGGCGTTGGTGGCTGGGGGCAGAGCTGTCACGCAGAGCGCCGTGCCTTTGCAACCGGGTTGACTTCTGTGTGCTGACTCTTCCCTGCTGGAGCAAAGAGGCACGAGAAGGACCTGGCAGGATCACCCTGGAAGGTAAAAAATCACCGGAATTTGGTGAGAAAAAAAACAAAACAACTAAACTGAACGCTAAGATTGCGCGGAAGGAAAGACTTTGGATGACTTCCCACGCCTGGCAATTCTCTCTCTCTCTCTCGGAATATTCTGTTTGTTTCACCACCAATGGTCTTACTGCTTTTCTTGGAGAGGAACTCGAATGTTCTTTCGACCTTTGCCTTGTAGTTAAAGCCACGACTGCTACAAATCTACTTCAACCCAGTGTCGATGATGTCAACTCTTAAGAGTCTTTATACAGCGCAAAAAAAAAAGGCTTCGAGGGCCGTCCTTAGCGCTCCCTTCATCTTGGATTCATGAATTTATGAACTGAGAAATATATATATATATATCAAATATATATATATGTGCGTGTATGTGTATGCATATATTACAAACAAAGATGAAAATGGCATTTTAAATGTGAAGTTTTGAACTGAAACTAATGGTAACCAGGAAATTCAAAATTCAGGCTTGTTCTTCGGTGTTAGTTGACATGATAATAAACTAAAAACAGGAAAAAAAAAAGTGAAATACTCAGAATTTTAATGTCAGCTGAGTGTGAGCTTTTAATTTCACTGGTTTTTGTTAGTTTAAGTAAAAAAGAAAAAAAGACTTTTGATGTCATTTTAAGCAAAGATTTTTAAAGATAATCCTAGTTTACTTATTTTTAAAAGGAGAAAAAAGAAAGGTGTCAGAAAGTTGTGAAAGAAATATTAATTATAATAATACTTAACACTTACATAATCCTTTATGGAAACAATCTGTTCTTGGCTGGAGCCATCTAAATGAATGTAAATTTAATTGAAAACAGACAGAAATGTTGTTTGAGGTCATATTGGTACAGGATCATGGTCTTAAGAGATGGTGACAGCCCTGTCATGTGAAATCTGCCGTGGCACAGAGGACCAGCAAACCAGTTGAAACCACTTCCATTTTACTCCAGCTCCATAAATGGGATTTATATGATCCAAACACCTTTTTTTTCCCCAAGTCTACAGCCCTGATCTGCTGCTCTCAGAGCAGAATTTGTTTCTCTCTTCCCAACTCTCTGCAAAAATCAAAGTGTTTTCAACTGATAGATTGGCTCTTCATCTCTCCTCAGATGCTTCTTAAAGCTATTTTAGAAAATTTCCCCAGGAACCAGGTATTTGCTGTCCAGACAGAGATGGGGAAAGGCAGATTTATCAGGAAAATCCATACGTGGACAATTTTCTATAGAATGGGCTTTCACAAGGATTATATTGCCAACACTGTAAATGTATTATTAAAAAAAAAAATAACAATAAATCAAAAGCTATTTTTTTTTGCATGAATGACTATTAGCCAGTTTTCAATCCTTAATAAATTAGAATTGTGGAGAAAAAGATACTAAATAACTGCCTCTAGCTGGAGACTTTTTCTTGTTTCAGTCCAGAGCAAGGTGTTTGGATATTTTTTTTTAATTTTTTTTTTATTTTTTTAATATTTTTTTTCCCGTTGTTGAAATTTTTCTGAGCTTACTTCTGGGTTCTGTTCTTTTCCTGGCCATCCTACAGTGCTCTGCAGTTTGAGTTGGTGGATCTCAGTCCAGTGCCTTGTGGGCAAATGTCCACATCACCAAAACCACCCTCCTACCCTGCACACTGGAGACCAGGTCCTCAGCTAAATTAAAATCAGTAGAGAAAACTGCTGTTATTGTTAGAATAAACCTGCTTAAATGGAATTGGGATTTGGCCTCAACATGTCATTATTACCATTAATTTTTGGTGGTCCCAGTTAGAGAGTCCAAGGATGGAAAAGTTGGGAAAAGTTGGATTTGCTCCTTAATTCCCTGAGCCAATGCTTAGGAGTTTGGAGAGCAGTGAAGGGGAAATTTCTACTGCTGCAGATGTTGTGTTTCTTGTTCAGTAGAAAAATTGAATCTGTTCACCAGCACTGAATTTATCAGAAGAAATGGGATCTTCAACATATTAAATATAAAATATATTATACAAAAAAAAAATGGAAAAGAAAAACAAAACCTTCTATTATGATTTTATTTCTCTGAATAAAAGTGTTGATGCACTGGCAGGTTTGGCTTTTCCTGAGTCACCCAGAACTTTCCCAGTGTCCCTGGAAAGGTCACACTTGAGGTGGAGACCTTTACGGGATCCAGAGTCTGATGCCATGGCACCGATGAGCTCTCCACAAATCTCTCTGTCAAATGTGAGCTGCAGGTGCTGGCCAGGCGTGGCCACCCCACAGTGGCTGATTTTCCATTTGTTTCAGGAGGGAAGAATCCAACAGGCAGTTTGCTTCTCTGTGTGTGTAAATGTCAACTGAGTGTAACAGTGCTTTGTTTGATTTTTCACTGTGAAATATATTTTGGAGCTAGAAAGGCTGTGTTAGTAAAAACAGTACACAATTAAAACAAAGAAAAAAAAAACAACAAAAAAACAAAAAACAAAGTGTGCAGTGCTCCTTGAGCCATTTTTTCTACCATGTCCATGATGTATTTCCTGTCTAATTTTCTTATTTTGCTTTTATAAATGTACAAAAACTTTCTGTGCTGCAGGTTTTGTGACTATTTGCTGTATCTAACCACTGTTTGGATTATTGACTTGTCAGTGTGGAGTGCTGGTACTGCAGGACAGTTCACATCCCAAAAATGAAAACAACAACCTAGATTGTAAAGGACGAGGCTGTTTCATTGTTGCATGGTGATATCACCTCCTTTTACCTTCACTTTTAGTATTTCTGGAACTGGGGAAGAACCTTAAATGCTTAGTTCTGGGGAGCTTTGAACCATAGAGGAAAAACACCCAAGTTCCTCTGTATCCTTTAATAATTTGCATTTGAAAACCAGGTGTTAAAATGGAGTGGTGTGAGAAGGGATGGGTCCAGGTGAATCCAGAGGAAAATGCAGTTTGGAAGTTAAATCCAGGCACTTTATTGGGTGTTTGTCTCCTCCCTTTCAGCATCTGTCTCTCATTGCACCTTAAGGACAGTACCCTGCAATGTTGAGGCTAAATGGCAACCCCAAGTGGGCATGAACTGATAATTTGAGTTTGCCACCATGACTCTCCCTGGACTCTCTCCATCATCAGTGGTGTGAGATGCTTTCCAGAAGGGAATGAATTCATGGAATCAACAACCAAGGCTGAGGTGACATTGAATGACAAATTTGGTCCAACCTTCCACGAGAAAGGGAGCCAAGATGGGTTTATCCAGCACATTCAGTCACCTCTTGAAAAAGCCTCCTCTGATAGGGACCACACCACACCCCTGGGGAGGTTTGTCCCCATGAACGGCTCTTCTCACTCTAAATAAATTCCTTCCTTATATCAAGGTGATCCCTCTCCTGGTGCAACTTGTCACCCTTGCATTGTCCACGTGGATTCTTGTGAAACTGAGAATTTTCATCCTCTTTCTGAGCACTCTGGAATGGTTTGGTGAGGCCGCCACTGAGGCTTCTTTTCTCCAGGGAAAAATTCCTTGAGTTTTTCTTCACTGCCCACATTGTCCATTCCTTTGATGATTTTCATGGTCCTCCTTTGGACCTTCTCCAGCCTGGCCACTTCTTTCTTGCATTTTGAGGACCAGAATGGGACACAAGATAGAGTTTCTTGGACTCATGCTAAAAACCTGACCATGAGACCCCAGTCCTCCTCAGCAGTGACAGAAGGATTAATTGCCATAATTTGCCTTGCCCATGTATTATGAAATTGTGACTTTTCATATCAAAATTGGATGAAATTCTGCTTCTGAATAGCAGGATAGAGCCAGTCCTTGCATATGAAGGGACCTCTGGTCAGCTCAAAAATCCAGGTTTTTTTTCAAATGTCCCATGGACAAAAGAAACCAGTAACTACAAATAGGCAAAGCCAAAATGATCAAGAACAAAACATATTCACTCAATATGAAGGAAGCTCTTTATTTGCCATTATTTTCATATTATTTTACTCCCATTCCTAAACTGATCACCTCTCCTTTTAAAAATCAGCACCATTTTTTCACCTTCTCTTCCCACTGGAAAGTTGCTGCAAAACTTTTCTGGCAGTTAAAAACCTTTATCTGAACCTGGAGTTGAAATAACTCTTGGCTCACTTGGATTCCTTGTCATACTAATCTTGCCTCCAGTTTCCTTCTCTTTTCCTGAGACAGAAACAGCTTTATTTCAGATGAAGTTTACAGTTTTTCTTTGATCATGCAGCTGGAAGATAAGACTAAAAATAACCATGCTATTACTGCATTTCTCTCAGCTCTACTCCAAATTTGGGCAGCAAAACCAGTGCAAAGAATCAAATACAGACAGACATGGATCCATTAAGAATAGCAGGAAAATTACCTGGAAACTGCAGAGAAAGCATTCTGGGGGAAAACAGAAATAAAAAAGGAACAATAAAAATTGAGGGAAAGATTTCCAGTTCTTGAAAATATATAAATGAGATTTGGGTGTTGAGCAATTTTTGTTCAGCCAAACCTAAAAGAAAAATAACTCCAATATTTTGCTTTTCTGTTTTCAGTTATAATCTGAGAAGGGAAGCTTTTCCAATCAAATGGATAGGACACACATTCAGTCAAAATACTGCAGGAAGTCACCATTAAAATAGGTTAAAATCCACTGATGGTGTCAGTTTGGGAGATTTCAGTGCTTTTCTCTGACACTTCTGCTAAATCTCTACTAAATCTGACCTGTGAACTGTACAAATATCCAACTTTGCACTATTTTTCCAGCCCAGACCTGACAGAAATTAGATGCCAAAATTTCAGAGTTACAGGGGAAAAAAAATAAATATTGTTCACAGTGACATTAGCAAGCAGTAGCAACAAAAGAAATATAAACCCCATTAATTTAATTGGCTTTATTTGCCTTGGTATTTGAACCTGGTTTTCAATAGTGTTTCAGAAAGCACTGCCCATGTCAGAAGTTTTCAGTTTGTGGCCTGTGGAGGCTTCAGAGCCCAGAGATGGTTTCTGAAGTGTCCACGGATGATTATGAAGGAAAATAAGTTGATTCTTTGTATATCAATAGATTTTTAAGGCTACTGAAGAGTTTTAATCTTTACTTATTTATGCAAAGGCTCCCACACATCAAAAACCTAGAAAATTCAGTAAATTAAGATTTTCCCCTGTAAGTTTATGCGATTCCATGATACCAGACTTGTTCTTTCATCTTTCTCATGTGGGAAAGGCTTCCAGAGCGAGGTGTGCTGATATTATTGATGTTGTGCATCTCCTGCCCTGCTCTGTGGCTCTGCAGGGCACAGTGAGAGGCCTGAAGGGTTTGTGAGAACAGGATGGATGGACTCCACATGGGATCCTGCTTGGCATCCAGACAGCATTAGTGTCTTCTGCAGAAACATGAAATTTGGGCAGCAAAACCAATGCAAAGAATCAAATACAGCCAGACATGCCATTAAGAATAGCAGGAAAAGTCATATCTGTGGATATCTAGGGAACAGATAAACTCACAGAGTGGGATTCAGTCCAAACTCAGGCTCTGCAGTCTCAGTGAAGGCAGTGGCTCCTGTTCCTGTAACTGTAAAAACATACATAATGCAAAAATACAACCAAATCTCTGTTCTCACGTTGTTTTCTTCCTTAGGAGTTAAATATTAAGGGCTGTATTAGATGTGTGTCCCTTTCAACATCTGGCACCACTGGCATTAGGTATTCTGGCCCAGAGTTAAACCTCTGGAACAGATCTTGTGTTCCTGAGCAGAAGGCTGAAGGACACACCCACATCACTTAGACACAAAAAGTGAAGATTTCTTCCTTTATTCTGGTTTCTCCACTTTGTCTTTCCAGTCACAAGAGTGAAATGAGCAATTTCAGAGGACAAGTATCAAACATTTTTGATGTCTGCTCCGGGGTAAGATGATTCACCCTTTGCAAGTGGCTGTTTCTCCCCACCAGGACATCTCCCTGACCAGAGACAGGTGCTGATCCTGAGGAGGCCTAGAGAGAAATGAATTTTCCCTGGCAACTTTGCCCAGTCACTGTTGTTCTGTCTCATGCATGCTGAGAAATGATGGTTTTGAGAAGCTTTGAGCTGGCTCCTGTTGGGTATTACCAACCAGATTTGGGAGAGGTGGACGCCTGGTAAAGGGTCAGGAGCTCTCATGGAGAGTTTTCAGGATGCTTTGTTCTCCCTGACAGGTTGTGTCCACACAACCAGCACTTCCGTGCCCAGGAGCAAACCACAGTACATCATGCACATGCAGTGGGAAAAAAAAAAAAAAAAAAGGATTTTACCCTCTGATTTTAGCAGTCAGGCACATGCAACCAGTTTGGAATTGCATTTAAGTACAATTTAGGAAGAATGGAGGATGCAGTAGCAGCTGAGGATGCTCTGATGTTAATGATGCTCCGTGTATATCTGTACTAAAGAGCTAAGTTCAGCTAAATACACATTGTACTTTGTGTATGAAAACACACCAGCAGAGCTTGAACAATGTTTTGAACCTCATGGTCTTTCACCTTCTTATGATTCAAGTTGCAATTTCCCATTGGCTTTCTTTTGGGGAATTCATCCATGTGAAGAATTACTGTGTGATATGACACTGTGTGATATGACACTCTTCAGTGTCTGAAATTACTTAGGCTTCTGCATATGCCTTTCTCAATGGACTTTGTGCTTGCAGAGAAGTCTCAAGAGGCCTTTGTGTATCAGTATAACCTGTAAAAAACAAATATTTGGTGTGTTCATTCTCTTTCCCTTCTACTTGTCAATTTAGTGGCAATGCAACCTGCTGTAGCTCTGAGAAGAACCAAGTTATCTGATGGAAAGCTGTATTTTGGCTTTTGACTGTGTCAAGGTACAAAGTTACTGGCCTGTTGGGTCTAATACTGACCTTTTTTGGTCAAAATTGGTTTAATTGGTAATGGGATCTGGGGTTATTCAGCTTTGTTATGAGGTGGAAACACAGATATCAACTGCTGCTTTCTAACCTTTTTTGTGTTTTGAGAAATTGTTTTTAACATGTATACTGCTGTAGATGACACAATAAATGTATTATCATTTTGTAAAAGTCTGTTCTGATATAAAATTGCACCAAAGAGAACTTTTTTGTCTGTGAGCTTAGAGGGTAGTGTATTCTTTTCCTGAAGCAGAATCTCTTTGGGCTAAAAAGGTTCTCTGACTTCTTCATGGGAAGGAGACTCTGGAGTTTGCTGGGCAAAGTCAGTCCTGGACCAGCCAGGGGTGAGGTCTTTGCCATGGACAATGTTCCTGCTCCAGAAACCAGTGGTGTTTATCTCCCTGCACCAGTGTCACCAAATCAAATGTATCACACTCTCTAAAAACCCCTGTGTCTCTGGGATGGATCCACAGGTCTCTGGGGAATAAATATTATTCCTACAGGGTATAAACAGGAGAAGGAATTCTGTTGTCCTCAAAGATGTTGCCAGTTGGAAAAGGTGGAAGGAGATTGGTCTCTGTAACACCTGATGTGCCTCAAGGCTTCCTTTCTTTTATAGTCAAAGCAAACCTCAAGAGTTTGATCATCAGGGTAATTTTCAAAGCATCAAGTACATGCAAACTCCTGAAGCAGAGGATTCCACAGGAGATGAACTATTCCTGATATTTCCCCCATCTCCACCCTTTGTTTCAGCTTCCATAAGCCTTTGCCTGTCCCTTGTGAATCCCCCACACATCTTTTCACTCGGTGTTTAGCCAAAGTCCAGGGCTTTGGAGCTGGGTGCTTTGATGGAGCAAAGGCCACACATTTAATTGAGGTCAGAGATGTGTCAGGGAGCAGCAGGGCTGGAGATCCCCATCCCACAGGAGCTGGGAGCAAAGGGAGCCATGGCCAGCTGGGGAATTGGGAAGGATGGGGCAGATCCATATATTTTCATTTTTGCTACATTCCAAATCACTGTAAATACCCTTCACACTGATTTCCACTGTCACCTGAGGCAGCCTCAGTTGTTTTTTTTATTTAGGGCTGGATAATGGGGCACAGGATGTGACTCCCTTTCCCACCATGTGCAGAATGGCTGCACCAGACAGTGTCTCCCGAATCAAAATCAAATCAAAAAGCAGATGTAGAAGAGGGAATTCCTAATTTTATTAGAAATAATAGAAATATTATTTCTAATTTTATTAGAAATTATTAGAATTTCTAATAAATTTATTTTAGAATTAGAATCTAATTTTTAATTAGAAATTATTTAGTTATTTTTCTAATAACCCTAATTTCTAAACATCTTATGTAGCCTAAGTGATTTTCATTTTTTAGGCAGAGAAAGAAAAGGCACCTCCAAAAGTATTTCAGCCACTGCACAAGCCCTATATAAATATCCACTATTTCAAAGACAAAATTCCACACTAGAGCACATTTGCTCCAAATCCCAGACACCAGTTGAATGAATTTTTGAATTTAAGTTTTTAAATTTAATTTATTATTTATATATTATTTATTAAATTTATAAATTTAAATTAAACTTAATTTAGTAGGTGTGTCAACACACCAAGGAGGAACTACCTTGAATTCAGTTGTATTTTCTGCATATTGAACAAATCCTCCTCAGATACTCAATTCTTGCTCTGGGAGCATTAGGCAGCCTTGGGGAAGTTCTCAATGTGCAAAACAGGTAAAGCTGCCTGCTGGAAGGATTTCTTTTAATTTGGAGCCCAGTCAATCAAAATTTCTGAAAAAAAACACTGGCTAACACTATCAGAGTTTAAAATCTACTCTCAGTTAGAAATTTCAGTTACCTGAACAATCTGTCTCTGCTGCAACACCTTAAAAAGAGGCTGAAAAAGCAGGATTTGATCTTTTCAGGGTGTCATGTAGCTTGTAATAGGATTTAAAATGAATTCTTGGAGAGTTAAACTCTGCAAAAGACCTCAGGGGATTAGAGGAGGAGAAAGGAGCTGATGGAATTTAATGATGCCCTTTGGGAGTGGTTTAAAACTCCTTTAGGAGAGGTTTGGGAGCCCTGCCTGGCTTTGTGGGCTGCACACATCCAGCTCCAGGAGGTGGCAGTGGCTCCACACGGAACACACAGCTCAGCTAAACACGGCTTTGGACACCTTTTGCTGCCTTCTGAGAAGCAAAACATCCCTGCCTGAAGCATTCCCGGCTCAAACACACCCAAAGGAACTCAGGTGTGCCACCAAAAAGGGATCAGGGTTCTTCTCACAGCCCAAATCAAATATTTATCCAAGAAATTTTAGCACTCCCCAGGATTATTAAGCTTTTATTTTACAAAGCCTCAAATGAAATATCCAAACTGACACAAATTAAATGTACAAACTCGAAAGAAATGTCCAGACTGACATAAACTAAATGTACAAACTCACAACGGCTGTAATTGTCACTTGCACTTTATAGATGTACATCATACATTTTGTACACAAATTATACGACTATGTTTGGCAACAAAAGACAGGAACAGAGGTTACTTTTACAGGTAAATCTGATAGGAAAGTCAGAATAGACAAAATTTCTCCTTACAACAAACATATGACATTGTGACAGATGGGTTAAATGTCTAATTAATGAATAACTTATTTGAATCTTATTTATAGAAGCCTGGACAATTCATCTCTGCTCTAACAGAACTCGAGATGAAGCACCTAAAATCAGCAAAGATATTTCCAGGAGTCAAATGTCTGTTGCTCGAAATAATTAACCAAGATCAGAGCAAACTGAGGGGCTGGAATATTGGTTTTTTTTAAGCTGAATTGATACTGGAACTCAGAGAATGAGTGAATGGCTGTGTTCTCCCAGCCTGAGGCAGGTTCTCCTGGGAATTCTCCTGTCTTGACCCATCTCGTGTCCCTCCTGGGCCTTTTCTTTGCTCCTGGAGAGGTTGAGGTCGAGCTCAGCTCAGTCCTGAAGAGGAAGGTCACTGTGAGAATGGTGCAAGCACAGCTCTGCCTCACTCTGCTTCACCAGAGCAGACTTTGCTTCTCCATCCCTCAGAGCTGGGTGTGCATCCTGACCCCTGAAACTTCCCTGGCTGTGGGGACAGTGAGCTGAGAAACGCTGGGCAGGACTGAGACCTCAGTGCTCAAAGGCAGGTCCTCAAAAAGCACAAAATCCCCTTTAATGGGGTGTTTCATTTGCTGATCTTGGAGGTTCTGAACATCTGTCCCACCAAAAAACAACAGCTGGGCACCAAGATTAGGTCTGTAAGTCATTCTGAGCACAGGGTAGCCCAGCTGGCACCTGGCATTGGGTTTGCTCTGATTTATTCCTTCACACATCATCTGCCTAATATTCCGCTGCTCCATGTTTTCCTTTGGACAAGAAAGGGTTTGGGGTCCTCTGGCCTAATTTAATCTCTGTTCAACAGGCTTAGAAGAAAATAAAAATAATCAAGCAGGTGTTTTGTGTGACTTGTTTGTGTTGCCGAAGACGCTTTGAATTTCCTTTTAAGCAGATTGCTGTTCTATGGGTGTTTGACAGGTTTCTGTGCTTCATTTCCATTAGATTGTCTCAAGACATCTCAAAATAAGCAGTAAAACACCAGAAATCATTATGGCAAAGCTTGGCCAGCAAATAACCCTTTCAAATGATGGTTAGGAATTATGGTCTTGGAAACGGGAAATTTTGGGAAATGCTAACAAAGATATGACAAACATGCTGGGCCTGGAAGGAGCTAATGAAGGGTTGTTTTTATTGTTGGTGACCTGTTGATTCACTTTAACTCAAAGTCTGTCTTTTCACAACAAAACAAAGGTGTTTAATGCTTCAGGAGAGAGAGAACCAGCGTTGTGATGCAGATCTGTACCAGGAGAGGAAAGCAGCTGCTGTTCAGGATAAGAAATTTGCAGGAGGCCCCTTTGGAAAGCCACCAAGGATCCAGGTGGCCACCTCGGGTGGGACATTGCATTGGGACAGCAGCTGGTCCTGCTGGGACCCCTCAGACAGTGGTGACACCATCCTGGGGCACAGAGCTTCTCCTTTTGGGGCTGATTTTGTCCAGCAGGGATAGCTGGGTGACGTAGTTGACGGGGCTGGTTTCTCTGGACAAAGCCCCGTGCTTGTGGGTGAAGGTCAGGTACTCCTGGTGCTGCCACTTGCACAGTTGTTTCTTCAGCTCAGTTTGAACCTACAGGAAGTTACAAACAAAGAGAAAATTGAGACTCGATGAACAATGGGGGTAAAATATGCCAAAAATTCTGCCTGAGTACTTAGCCTGTGTAAGTCAGGATTAAGCCTGTCCTGGGGTGACACCTCAGAGTGATGTGAAATGGGAGGAGAAAATCTGATGCCAGGATTTCTGGGCAGCTGGCATCAGAGAAATAGAAAACTATAACAAAAATAGTTTTCTCATGAGAAACTCCATAGATTAGCAGAAGAAGACTTCTGTTTCTCTACAAAGGCTGATGAAAAGACTCTAGCAAGAATTGAAACTGTTTCAAACACCAAAGTTCCAAAGTTTTTTGTCTCTATGTTATCATGTGAACAAAAAAATGGTGGGTAGTGGGAGATAAAAGAGTTTTCTAAAAGTTTATTTTAGTGTTCTTATTCTTGTAGTTTTGTTAATAAACTTTGTTTATTCCTTTTAAGTTTTAAGCCTGTTTTGCTCTTGTTCTAATCCATATCTCACAGCAAGAAATAAGTAATTTTTTTAGTTACTGCTTTAAAACCACGACAAAGCCTTAACACATTTTTAGAAGAACTCGAACTCTGTCCTTATTCCTTTTGAAAAGATACAGATTTAATTTCAGAAATTCAGAGGATGGCAAGCAGAAGCACACCTGGACATCAGGGCAGCTCATGGGCAATATTTATCATTTTGGTGGCCCCTATTCTGCCTTAATTTTCCCTGTTAACCACACAGACAAAGCCTGAGTACAACTTCATGGATGAGTCTCTGGATCTTCCAAGAACTGAATAAATAAAGAGAGGTTTCCTCCACCAATCCAGTGTTCCAGCTCGATCCCAGCAAACCCAAGGCCCTCCAGCACTCCTCAGATTCATCCATACTCTTAACACCTTGCCTGGCAGCAGCACAGTCTCTCACATTGTCACAGATACTCAAAACCGCAGCAACACACACACACAGAAAATAATAATTAGTTTTTATGATTGCAGGGAGCCACGAGAGCTGCAGTGCCAAGTGGCAATGAGCGGCCAGGCTGCCCCAGCAGCAGTTATCCTTAAGAAACCTGGACAAAAACCAACCCAGCTTCATCCTGGGGCCAGAGATCAGGCTCTGCCTGTCCTGTTTTAACACCTACTGGATTTCTGTGTTGTGAGGTGCAATATGCAAGCTATTAAAAGGCTGTTGAAGCAATTAAAAGGCTTCTGGCAAGGAGTCTGTGGTACAGAAGGCAGGTTGGAAGCAGAGCTTGCTGTATTTACAGCAAAATCTTGAAGGGACTCTCTCAGAATGACCATTATAAATTGTTTTCCTAAGTAAAAGAAATATTTTAGGAATTATTCATCCATGGATTGGATGGACAATTGCACCTCCATTCAGCCATTCCTGTGAGGTGCTGGAGTGTGGGGAAATGGAACTGGTGAGGGGTCTGGAGAGTAAATTAGGTTTAAGAGGAGGAGCAGCTGAGGGAGCTGGGAAAGGGGCTCAGGCTGGAGCAAAGGAAGCTCAGGGGGAATTTCTGGCTCTGCACAAGTCCCTGACAGAAGGGGACAGCCGGGGGATGGGGCTCTGCTGCCAGGGAACAGGGACAGGAGGAGAGGGAACGGCCTCAGGCTGGGCCAGGGGAGGCTCAGGGTGGGCAGCAGCAGGAATTTCCCCATGGAAAGGGAGCTCAGGAATTGGAACTGCCCAGGGGGTTTGGAGTCCCCATCCCTGGAGGTGTCCAGGGAAGGTCTGGAGGTAGCACTCAGTGCTCTGGGACAAGGTGAGCATTGGGCACAGCTGGGACTTGATGGTCTTGGAGGGTTTTTTCAACGTTAATAATTCCATGTTCTATGAGAATTGTCCAAGTTTAAACCACTGCAGAGACTGAGGCACAATTAGAGTGTAAATCTTAACTAATCCCCTCACTTTCCTGAGGATGAGATGCAGTTTTACATTTTCTCATCAGTTTTGACTTTTTCTGTGCTTCTGGGGGAAAGTGCCAGCAAATTTAATGAGATTTTTAAATGATAGGCTCACTACATTCTACTGCAGGGAGTTTACCCAAATTCTACCAATGTTATAAAACTAGGAAAAAGTGTTTGAACAAAAGTCCTGGTTGATTGAGCAGACTTGGGAAAGGGAAAGGGGAAAGGGAAGGGGAAAGAAGAAAGGGAGAAAGAGGAAAGGGAATGGGGAAATGAGATCAAGAGAAAAGGGGAAAAAGAAAGAGGAAAGAAGAAAGGAAAAAGGAAATGGAAAAGGGGAAAAAAAAGGAAAGGGGAAATGAAGAAAATCACCAGGCTAAAATAAACCTAGAGAAAGCGAGGAGCTCTACAAGCTTTCCATTGAGCCATCATCATCATAGCTATCAAACAGAAACCAGGAGAAAAGTCCCCTGACAGGAAAATCAGCAACCATTCTTGAAGGGTCATTGCTTCAAAGTTTATTTTGTGTCCTCCTGTCAGAACTGTATGAATACAAATAAAGTCAACAAAGCTACCAAGGGACATAAAAGGTATGGGGATGTCATGGTTTCAGGAGCAGATCAAAGACAGATCTGTTCTGAAAACAGGAAAAGAAATTAAAAAACGAGGGGGGACTGTGAGCTTTGAAGGTTTTGATAATCTCATGTGCTTGCTACTCACCTCTGCATTTGAGAAGCAATATAGGAGAGCAACAACAAAACCCTAGGACAGGGAATGTAGGGAGAGAAAAAACATGGATTTAAAATCTAGAATCAATAACAGACATAAGGTTTCATTCACAGTTTGTGTAAGACAAAAAGGAATACATATTTCCCAGTTTTCTACTGGAGTTCAGGTGATGTGACACTACTTATTGAGTTCTCATAATAGAATTAAATTGCTCAATGAACTGGTGACATTTTATGTTTATTATTGCCCTTGTACAGAGACAACAAGGATTAATTTGTTCTTCATTGTATCCAACAAACAAATTCTCCCTCAGATAAGGCAAGCATGGAAGACAAATAATTTGCAACGCAGATCAGTGTGGACAAGTTGTGGTGGGGTACAGGGGAAAGGGGAAGGGAAAAGATCTCAACTGTTCAGTACAAAATGTACCACACACAGGCTCTGACCCTCTCAAATCCATGCTGCTGTTCTGAGTAGTGGAACAGCAAAGTAAACAATGAGATATTTGCATGGTTCACTACTCCTAAGGGTAAGGTCAGAGCAGGTTGTTATGTGCTTTTATTCACCACCCCTCTTATCGTCAATTACACGTGAAATCATTTTCAAACAGTTCACCTTAATCCACAGGCTGCTCTTCATGGATTTCTGCCATTGTTATTCCATTAAAGTAGATATTCTATTTATTTTTGGTGATTATTCATATGAAATCTGACTCAGAGATTTCAAATAAGAAGGGGGCAAGCAACAGACGAGCTCGTGAAGGAGTGAGATGGGACGTGTGTGTTGAATTTGGACACGCCCATAAATCCTGCTGTAATAACCAGCCTGAAGGGTGGTGTCACAGACCAAACATCTCAACCTGTTAAACACTTTGTCCATCTTACCTGAAATGAGCCCAGGCCCAGCTCGATATAAAGCCGAGCTTCCAGACCAGTGCTCTCCGGGAAAAACGCAAATACGATGTAGTGCACCCCAAAGAGGGGGATCAGAAGTAACGTGGATTTTGCAAGTCTCCTGGAAAAGCAAGAATTAAAGAGCAATGCACTGTTAGAAACATGGAATGAGTGACAGCAATTACGTGTTGGAACATTTTTTAATTCAGAGAGCTCCAAATGGAGACAACTGCATCCAGAGAAGATATGGAAAGGTCTTGTGACTGCACTTCTGGGATCCCCAGTGGTTGTGAAGGGGTTTGTAACCAGCCAGGACTAGGTTTGGCTGCTGATTGTATCCTGTTACAGCAAAGAATTTAAACAAAATTATCTGCATCTTTCTCTGCGTGGTCATTTATGTGGAAAGGACTGGGAGTGAGATGGATTAATCACCTGACATTTAGTGTTCACACTTTCAAGCTTCTGAAGTTCCATACTTTATATTTTGCTTTGCTCTCTGTCCCCAAAACATCCAGCCCACACTTCTTCCCCTGAAGAAAAGCAAGATGTGATATTTGGGATGAAAAAGAAAGTTCAAATTGCCATTTCTTCTCTTTCTGTTAGGAGTAAAACATTCTGTTCTCCTACCCATAAATAATTTCTTGCAGAGTTAGAACAGGTCAGTCCTAAGAGACCCAGAAATACTTACACAAAGTGGCTTGAATGGCTCCCTCCTCCCTCTTGGGATTTCAATTTATGGACTAGAATCCTGATCACATTAATGAATATAATAAAGTTAATCTGTAAAGACAAGACAAAGTCTATAAATTTACTACAAGCCAGGACATGCCTTCAGTTGATACAAATAACTACAAATCCCCACTTTTAGGAACTGCGCTGCTATAAACCAACTCTTCTATAAACTGAGCTGTTCTCAGCTCAGATCGATAGCTTTAGAAATAATAATTATCTTTTCCACCAAGATATAGTTGTATATAAAATGTTGAATTATTGTAGACCTACACATTCTAATATCATTTTATGTCTGATATTAATGCCTTGTACTTCTGGTCAGAACTTTAAATTTAGATTTTAAATTTAGATTTTAAATTTAGATTTTAAATTATCTAAAAAAAAGTCTCCCCTGTTCTCATCATTGTTTATGACGGGGATTATACCAGACAAGACCTAAAAACCAGACCTCTCCCTGCCTAAATTCAGGGGGTATAAATTTGTGGATAAGGGAGATTTTTTTTTTGTCTGAAGTTAAGAATCATAAGAACTCGTTTTAAAAGCACACTAGATAAAATTATCTATATGCAGAAACTCGAGGGAAAATGAAAAACCTTACTAATACAGTCAGCAGGATGGGGCCTTTGATGATCCATAACACCACTCCATTTTCATCATCATCCCAACAGCTGAAACAACAAACAAAACCAGATTTTAATCTGTCCCATGGGAGCTTCCCATAACACACAAAAACACTTCTGCCACAGGAAAGGAAAGTGCTGGACACCAAGTTTTAAATCACTGTCTAATTGTCCCTGGTTTCCATGTAGTCTAATCTAAAGAGAATTTTACCAGCAAGAATCCCAGATTGAAGAACAAAAGCAAAGTAAAAATAAAAATATAAAAATTTGTATTATCAGGCTTCTTTCCTGCTCTTCTTACCACTCTCAACTCAACTTTTTATTCAGCTCTCCTGAGTTCTGAGCAGGTGGGTATAAAATATTATCTTTTCCAGCTGATGTGAAAAGATCTGAAAGTCTTCAGGACAGCTTACAGTAAACAATCATTCTATCTGGAGCTCATGTTAAAAGATACAGATAAAATTAAAACAAAATAACTGAAACAAAAGAAGAAACTACTTAAGACAACGTTGGTTGTTTGGGAAGTTCTTATTTGAAGAGATTAGGGTTAGTAATTTATGGTTGACTTTATACAGAAACAGCAATTTTCTTGAAATACAGTTATTTCTAGGACTGGGCATTAGGGAATTTAAATGAAATTTCAATAATAAATATGATATTTCCAGGTTTTATTTCCCAGTGTATGGACAGAAAAATCACAAGTTACAAGGCTATTTTCTCACTTATATAGAAGTTGTGAAAATTAGAGGCACAACTTTGGAACATGAGGGGTTTTTCCTTTTTATTTTTTTTTTCCTATACATTTTTTTTCCCTCAGAAAAACAGAACACCATAAAAAATAGGATGTCCTTGTCTTCCTTATCCCAGCTGTGACTTACCCAGTGTTCTGTTGATGGATTCGTGTCAGGACCCAAGCAAACATCACAGCAGTGGGAGCTCCTGAGCAAATCAACAGGAACACAAGAATTGGCTGGAATATCATGTCCCATGGAATCTTTATTCCAACAGGTTCACAGCACAGCAGGTTTGGATTAAAGGTCAAATTATAGCCCAGACAATTTTCAATAACTTTATGAAAGAATTTAATTTCAGGGAAATTAAGTTGAAGAAATTTAAGTTCAGGGAAAGGGAAAAAGGAATAAAAGGGCAGGAGGATGAAATCATGGAAAAGGAGAATAGGGGACGGTGTGAAATTCCGGTTTCAGAAATAAATGCTAAGAATTACTTGAAGTTTTGGATAGGAATTACAAGCACTTGTAAAGCTGGAGTAAGCATTTATTTAGCTGGGGCTCTTTGTACAAACACCCTTTGTACAGCAGCTGGAATAGTTCATTTTTGTCCTAAAGACTCTACTAAGCACCCCAGACCAATCAGTTGATAAGAATTCCATGAAAATTTAACTGAATCCAGGATCCAATAATTTCTAGCCTGACTTTCCCACTGCTTATCCTTCTACCCTTCTACATTTTCCCTGGGGTTTTTTTAAGGCCTATAAAGCAGAAATTGCTTTTTCTCTCCTCCTGTGGAACTGAATTTCCAAAGACAAAGTGACTTTCAAACCGGCCACAAAAGGGACTCTAATGCGAAGCAGGTGACATTTTCACAGATTATTCTATAGAAATATAGGTAATTTCTTTCTTAGTATCATTTGAGAGCTGTGGGAAGGGCCCAGAATTCGTCCTTCCAAATTTTAGCCCTTTGCTCAAGTCCTTTAAGCTGGGCCCATGTTAAGTTCAAGCTGGCTTTTTAATTAATGAAAAGAAATATTTTCCTCCACATCCCCTAAGATGTGAGCTACCCCTGAGGTGTCTCTCACCTTCCATTGACTGCAGAAGGAGATGAGGATTACCACATTATTAATTGAGTTGTTTGCTTTCTTATCTCAAGTTGGCCATGATTAATCAAGGGTTGAGAGTCTACTTTCAGACAATCCTGTTTGGAACAGCTCCAAAAAAAATTTAATTACATTAAATAAAGTCTAAAAATCTGAAGGTGAAGGATATATTAATATTTATTCAGGATAATTTGGATTTCACTTCTAAGTCAAAAAATGTCATTGTAACTACTCAGTTTGGGTGCCTGCATTTTAGACCAGCCAAGGTGAGACATGGGAATATCTGGGAGTCACAATAAACAATTCTGAGCAGTGAAAGGAATCCTATTTATTTCACATTCCTATTCTGAACATCAGAGATAACTTCAATTGCTGTATAACCTCAAAAGATTCCTTAAAGCCAGATCTCTGAAAATAAAAATAGAATTGTTTGATTCCTAGGCCTGGACTCACATGATTTAAGATTAATCTGTCAAATTCCACTTGCTAAAAACAAAAGGCAATTTAGTCACCCAAACTTCTTTAGTCAGTGAAGGAGTTATACATATTCCTAGGGTATTATCCAGCCATATCACTCATCCTCTTGAGGCCTGGATTATTCACCACCATGCTGCAAATAACTAAAATATAAAATATAAAAATGATGTGGCTTTGATGTAGCAGCACTGGATGAACGAGCAACTCTCCTCAGAAAAGTGACACCTCCAGCAGGCTCCTTTTGCCTCAAAACACAGATTTTATCTTTATCAAAAAAAGATTTTATCCAGTCCTGAATTAACCAGAAACACTGAACAGCACGAAGAGGAAGGGAGCACTAACCCCAGCCAGTAAATATGAACCACCACACAAACTTCTTGTTGGAAACAAAGGTCAGCAGCAGCAGGGTCTGCAGGTAGATCCCTTCGATGAGAAGCCAGAAGAAATTGGCTAAAATACTGAATTGGAAGAAGGCCACAGCAGCCTTACAAGCAACCTGGAAGTGCAGAGGGAGAAAAGCCTTTTAGACCTACTCTCATTATGGTTGGTTTCTACAGAAATGTAGGAAAAATTCAATGTTACACTACAATGAAGAAATAACAAAATTTCTGTAGGTTTCGTAATTTAAATTGACTTTATTTCAGATTTTTTAAAGGGAAATATTGGGGTTTAATTCTCACAGATTAAATTATTTAGTGGTAGGAGTAGTTAGAGCTTCGTTAGAGTCAACAGACCTAAATATCAAAGCTGAGTGCAGCCTTAGCACTTGGTCTTTGGGTTTACATAAATACTATTTGTTTAAAGTTTTCTGTTTTAGCAGTAGGAGAAATAGGATGAAAAGATCTCCCTGTTCCTTTAGGTACAGAATGAAATGTTCAGTCAAGGGTGAGAGAGAGGGGAAGCTCAGTACCGTTGACATGAGGCAGTGGTCCATAGTTTCATCTGCAAACAAAACAGCATCTTTGGTGAAAACAGCCACTGCTCTCAAGATAAAGGAGACAAACAGGTGCATGTGGATGTAATTCCGTGTGCAGTGGAATTTTCTGGCAAGGAAAGAGAAAAAAAATTGTTCTTTGAGGGAAGTTCCTCATGGTCTCTTCAAAAGTCAACCAGGAACACAGGAGAGTGCAGACACCTTGCAAAGCAATAAATGAGCTGTCACTATCTGAGAGGCAGCGAGACAGGAGGGAGCAGAGAAGTTGTTGCCTTTTTCAGCTAATAAAAATTCCAGGATAATTGTCCTTGGATCACCACACGTTTAAAGGTGATGCCAGAGAGCAACTGTGGGACTCTTGGGCTGGATTGTGATAATACCTCTTAATTATTTTTAGTAACTCTTTTGTTGAACAGGTTTGCATCAGGTCAAAGAAAGGATTGAACTGGTGTCAGGCACATATTATGGGATGGCTACCAGAGGAGTTGTCCTAAACTGAATTAATTAATGTATGTGTTAATCTGATGAGGAGCAGCTGAGGGAGCTGGAAAGGGGCTCAGGCTGGAGCAAAGGAGGCTCAGGAGGAATTTCGGGCTCTGCACAACTCCCTGCCAGGAGGGGACAGCACGATGGAGCTGGGCTCTTGTGCCAGAGGAGGTTTACATTGGATATTAGGGAAAATATCTTTCTTGAAAGGGTTGTCAAGTACTGGCACAGGCTGCCCAGGGAAGTGGTTGAGTCCCTATCTCTGTGGGTATTGAAAACACACGTAGCTGTGGTGTTCAGGCTCCTGGGTTAATGATGGGCTTGGCAGGGCTGGATTAATGGTTGGGCTTGATCTTAAACGACTTTTCCAGCTCAATGTTTCCATGATTCCCTTTCCCTAGGCTGCCCTGTGCACATTTTGCCTTGAGCTGAAGGAATCTCCCCCGAGGTTTGGGCACATCAGCCTCGCGTTCCTCTGTAAGGTCCGTGAGCTTTGAGACTGCCAACCCACTCCAGACAGGGGAGTTTGCCCCAGCCAAAGCCCAGACCCACTTCCTAATAACCAACATCATCAAATGAGCCATTTAACTTTCATTAAATCCCTTTTTATAGCTCTCAGTTATGGAAACAATGGCCTTTCACAGAGGGAACTCACAATTTAGGAAACTCTGGTTCTGGGGTATGGGGAAGTGTTTATGCAGAGTCTGTCCTGCCAGGCACTGTAGGAATGATTAAAAAATGTTCAAAATTATCTAAAGTTAGGGCATTTCCACTGTTTGATGCCAGTAAGGAGATTCTAAGAGAGACTGCCCAGCTTGATTGTTTTAACATCTGCAGGGAAACACCACAGCATGAGTGGGGGAGGACCCATCACCATCAAAGCTGTTATGTCTTAGAATGATTAGAAAATAACCATTAGAAATCCCCACAAAACAAAACCACAGAGGATCTGAGAGAAAGGCATCCTGAGAAAAAGCCCATTTATGTTTACCTGAAGGCAGCAAAGACAATTAGAGCTGTAATGAGAGACGTCACGGATGCTGCATAGCCAGCGGTGTAGATACGCCAAAATGCAGAATAATAGGATTTCTGTGGGAAAAAGAGACACAGCCCAATGCAGGGGGTTGTGCTGGATGCATCCTGGGGTGCTCATTCCCCTGGGACACATTTCCCTCACCGTCTCTGGGCTGTTTTTCATGCTCGAGATCTGCTTCAGGATTTTCCCTCCACCTCCACTAACGAGAGCTTTCCTTTGAGTCCTACTCAACCCTGCACAGGAGAGAAGATTCACAGCCCACAGGCTCATCTGACCCCCTCTGAGCATGTTCAAAAGGAAAATATTAACTTTGATACATAACCACCTTTTCTCATGTCAGTACATAAAAACTCTGGAGCACTGAAACGTTCTGGTGGGAGATTTGTGAATCTGTTATTTTAGACCTGGGCTAGATACAATAAATATTGATTTTCATAAACAGCTACAGCTGAAAGAGAAGTAAAACTCTCATCTTGCAGGTGGGGAAGCTGAAACACTGGTAAAGAGTTACATCATGTTGTGGAGGTAAGCTAAATCCAAGAAAATCACCTCACAGTCCTTAATTCTCTGGACAAACAGTTCATTCCTTGCTGTATATTGTAGCACTGTAAATTCTTTATAATTCACTTGTTTCAATTAAGACCTATATCCTAAGAAACCCTAATCCTGTGTCCTAAGGAAAATAAAGCTTGTTTGCTTAGCTTTAACGATGCAAATTTTATTCTGATTCACTACAAGATCACCTCATTATTTAAAATCCCAAGAAACTAAATTCTCTGAACCCAGGCAAATTTCCTCATAAACCCAGTGGACACTTTGTTCTCTAATTGATCATGAATCTGTTTATCCAAAAGGCTGAAATTCTAGGTTGGAGAACAAATTAGCAATTTTAAGTAGATTCATAAAGAGATCTTGCAACCCTGACACGATAGGAATCATCCTGCTGTTCCTGAAATACTCCTGATCCTTCATACAGTATTTTCAAAACACAGATGAAAATTAGTAAATAGGTTATTTAATTTCATACTAAAGTGCTTCAATTAATTTTATCTGTTTTTGTAGGATGGATTAAGAAACAAGTCAATATAAGAGACACCCTAAGTGCTCACTGCAGATACGAAATACAAAACAAGTGGTTCTCCTAGGACACAACTGGGATTTTTACTCACTTCCCTCTGTGTGCAGTGCAGCAGAGATTGCTGATCTTATCTTCCTTTTGTAGTCAAACTTTGTGGGTTTGACTGGAATAACAAACTAACCCCATCCAGAGCACAGACAGCAGCTCTGTGCAGAAATATGCTGTCATGCTGAAATATAAATATAAATAATCCTTGCTTGATTTTAGCCTAGACCAGCCAGAAATTATGCCTGGTTTAGCATAATCCAGGGACTGCTTGGAGAAAGCCACCTGGAGAGTGAGTTTAGCACTGTGGGAGAAACCCATGGGGGCTGGAGGACTGTGCTCCAGAATACACCTGGTCCTTTTATGAACCTTCTGAGCTGTTCAGATTATTCCCAGCATCTTTCTAGAAAATTTTTAAGCAGTTATTTAAGTTTTCTAAGCATTCATTTAAGCTTTTAAAGCATTTATCTTTCTCCAAAGTGCAAAGTACAATTATTCTTATTTATAGAAGGTCATTGAGCTCCAGATGTGAACTCCAGTACGATGAGGAGGAATGTGGAAATTTAAATCGTATCAAGATGTGGATGTGAAAGAAATTCTGAAGCTTAATTGAGCATGAATGATGATTTTCAGACAGGTAAAATATTCACTTTCTGCTCCACTGAACACCTGAGATGGAGTGTGGAAATATTCAATGAGTTCCCTCCTAAGGGTGTGTGTTGACCACCAAGAAATGTTTTTCTATGACTGAAAGAAAATCTGGAAAACAATACAAATAGGAGGGATCCAAAGGAACTTTCCCTGAAGAAATCCCCGAGGACTGGTGGGTAGGGCTTCCTGGGAGATGTGTGCAAGATGAGGATTTACATCACCTCTGCCAGAGAACCAAAGTCTTTGTTAGTTTGGATAGGTGAACTCAGCATGAGTTTAACACCAAGAGGAGACATTTGGATGAAGAGGAAAGTGCTGACTGCTGCTCCCTTGATTTATGTTAAGCCTGATTCATTAAATAACTTCTAAATATACCTAAAAGTTTTGAGTTTAGCGCTGAAAATGGGTAATCACTGGCTCCTGACAGGACTCAGATGTGTGGAGCACCCAGCTACTCAGGAGAGGGTGCTCTGGAGATGTTCAGGAGCAGGAAATCAAACCCCCACCTGATCCTCAGGTCCTTTACTGGAACCTTCATCAAACCCACAGGCAATGGTGTATGGTGGGAAAGGCTCTGACCAATGTTCCTCCTGTGAGCAGTTCCTCTGAAGGAAACCTTCAATGGGAAAACACAGCAGAAAGTTAATTAGGGGTGCTGGTGCTGGTGTTAAGTTTTAATGAGTAGCAACAATTTCTTATTACCCCTTTGAGTCCTAAGTTAGGGACTTACAGGTTTAGTCATGTTCAGTGAGATTAGCTGTAGGAATGACAATATTCTATATATCTATCCATTAAAAAATCAAGGGACATGTTCCCAGTCATTTCAAGATGCAGAGGGACTTGTGCATTTCATATGGGAAATAAACTCTGAAAATTCATTCCTTCCACAGAGGAAATCAAATTATAATTTTATAACATATTTGGGGATTTTAGGCAAAGCCCTGAGCCATTTTTTCCAGACTGGAAGCTCCATACAAGTTTTGATCTTGGTCCTGCTCTGACTGGAGGATTGGACTGGATGACCTCAGGAGGTTCTTTCTAATATTAATTAATCTACAGTTTTATAAATCAGCGATTCTATCACATATTCCTTTGTAAATTTGCTTGTCCATTGTATTTAGATCACCAAAGGGATTAAACAATTCAGCAGAGCACAATACAAACCATAAAAGTGTCAATATTGACCCCAAGCCGAGATGTGTATCTGGATAATTACTGAATGCTGACTGACATTAGAGCATTGTAAATCAGGAAAATATGAAGGAATCCTCAACTACTGGAATTCATTAAAAATAATAAAAAAACCCAAAAAAACAGGATAAGAATAGGAAAAAAAACTTGCCGTGGGTACTGGTAAATTCTTCAAAAAATCGTGGGCAGGGAACTTTAACCACTTCCCCAAAAGTGGCTCTGGGCCAGCAGGTTAAACCATCCCAATCTCTGGCACATCCTGAAAAGAAAAAAAAAAAAAAAGTGACTCAAAATGAAGAAAATCACAGAGAACATCACACATTTGATCTTCCATAATGAGATTGTCTGTGGCTTTCCCACTCATTGACATGCCAGAGGAGCCACAGCAGGATGTGCAGCTCTGCAAATGAAGGAGTGTTTTCCTTTTCTCCTTGAATGTATCCTTGCCCACACTTGGTATTCCAGCTGGACCTTCCCCTCCTTATCTCATGAGAGAATGTACCTGAAATTCAAGCAGACACAATCCAAAAGTCAAATCAATTGGAGCTCTTTTCCATTGTCAAAACAAAAAGCCACCGAAATAAAAGTATTGAATAATGATTAGCACTTGAGATTTCTCATTACTCTTTTTTCATTACTTGAGATTCCTCATTACAGAGCCTAACTGAAATACATCAGACTTAAAACTCAGCCTTAACCTCTTTATTTCATGTTTAAAAATCTACCAATTTCACCTGGCTTAAAGGAAATAAGGGCTGAAGCCCCAGTCTTAGGCAATCAGTGGCATTTTTGTGATGGATTTCCAAAGGGATTAAATTCATCCCGAGCTAGGGGGACATCTCAGCATTATAAAAATTGACCATCACGGGGAGTAATGGTTGGAATTCATGAGGTTCCCTAAAGCAGAGGCTGCTGGCTGATGACACAAGGTGTGTTTCTGGCTCTGAGTCCCCTAAAAAAGGGTTTTCAGAGGTTTCAGTGAGTCACGGCTTTGTCACTGCTGCATCACACCGAGACTTCAAGCTGTTGGCAAATGGGCGTGGGGGCAGCACAGAAAACTTGCCAGCATGTAAATGTGCCTGAAACAATAATAAAAAAAAAAGCATCATGCTCTAACCAAAACGAATCTCTAGGTACTCATAAGGGGGTATAAAGCAGAGGGTTGGGTTGGGAGGTGTTATTTTTCTTCCATGATTCTTTTCTGCTGCCTCTGCGATGGATGATGAGGCAAATGTAAAGTTGTCAAGTTGAAATGTGGCAGCAATGCTTGCCTGGAGCTGAGCAGAGTTACTCTGGCTTTCAAAAGGATAGTCCTGAGAATCTCCCACAGAGTTATCCTCACATCACCCTCGGGAGGATGGAATTCCTGGTATAGCAAATTTTCCAGGGAAAATAGAGCCCCTCATTCATTAGCTGTAATTTTAAATGCCTCAAACACGTCAGCTAATCTCAGCTCTGTTCCCTTTGTGAACAACAGAAAGAGACAAGAGACTTCCAGAGCTGATTCATCCCAAATACTGGTGGCTTCTTCCTGAGGACAGGATGAATCACACCCTGCAAATACCTGGCTCTCACTGATGCTTCCAGCCTAAACTCAGCTGCTAATTGTCAAATTAATGAAGCCAGGTAATATCAGTCCCACTTAGAGATGCAGTGGCCTCCACATCACACTTAGCAGCTGAAGTGGTCCTTCTTAGAAAGGCTTGGCAGATCTGAGGAGCTGGGTCTAAAAATCTATTTTATTTGGCAATGTGGAATTAAAAATTATAATTGTGTGGCCTTGTGTAGGAACAGAACATGGATGTCTTAAGTCTTGGAGATGATTTATTTCCAGTGACTTCTACAGTTTATATCAAAGAAAGTGCTGAGTGCAGGGGCTGAAAGGGAATTTTTCATGTCAAGGTTTTCAAGAGATTGGTGGTGTCCAAGTCACCCAGGACTCCATAAAGACACTGCAGCAGGAGCTGTATCTATGGATGGTGACACCACAGATTTTTTAAGTCTTGCTCAGCAATCCAGGAATTTTTAGACACTGAATCCAGGAATTTTTAGATGGTGCAGGAAAACAAAAACAAAAACAAAAACAAAAAAACCAAAAACAAAACAAAAAAAAACCAAAACCAAAAACAAAAACAAAAAAAAAAAAACAAAAAAACCAAAAAAGTGGAGTTAGGATTTGATTAATTTGACCTATTTTACACATCTGCTCCTAAATTAGAGGAATTTCACTCTGGGTTCTGCTGGTGGCACCCATTGGACACTGCTCTGTACGAGAATAATGTGCAACTATGTTAGATTAAAAACTCTGCCACACAGACTGATTCCAGGACAGATTCTCTGTGGCTGCTGAGGTTTAACTCTACAAACTGTGATGCTTCATTTATCTCACTAAATTCCTGAAAAGTGAAACACAAGCAATGGACTTCTACCTATCCTAGTGTAGTTTTATCCTCCAGATAAAATATTTGGGATAAATTGTTTTTCCAGCTCTAATATTTAATTTCAAGGTATATTGAGAAAGGCTGCAAGTACCAGAAGAGACTTTCATTAAAGTCTTTCCTAATCTGGAAAATAAAAGGTGGAAAGGGGAGCTTTGAGAAGCTCAGAGTGGACACGGTTGAAGATTTTTTAAATATTTAACTCTCAGGAATTTTTATTTCTCAGGAAGTCTCAGGGATTTTTATTTCTTTTCCTGCAAACAGGATTGTAAAACCATGCAATTACTTTTGTGTTGAAGAGGAAGATGCCTGAAATGACATCCTGTAATTCAGGTAACAAATAATTTTTGAAAATGCCTAATTTATATCAGAAATTTTGCAGTGGGTTACTGTGTGTTCCAAGTGCAAAACGTGACCAAGGGGTATTTTGGAATTTAATAAAGTGTGTGTGAGAAATTACACCAAAATTAAAAGAGGAATATGAAACATGGGAGTGATTGGAAATTCTGAAGAATAATATGAAAGACAAAGGAAATATTTTGGGGTTAGACTCTGATTTTGATCAGGCTGCTAAAGGCAGACTTCCAAGTGGTTCCAATAATTCTCTCCCAACCAAATGCATGAGGTATCTTTGTCTCATAATTCCTTTGCAGAAAACAAACATCTTAAAATTCATGGAAGTGAAAAATCTCACTGAGGCGGATATAAATTTTTCTAAGCAAAGCTGACCAGAATAAAATACGACTGAATTTTTGAAAGAGTCTGAACATTTTGAAATTCCATGTTGAGTTATTTCTAAGCATGTTTCCACAATTCCAAATCCCAGGAGGGAACATCTTATACAGCATTCTGGATATATTTTACAGGCTCTGTTATATGTTCATTTTAGTTTTCTAAATTTACATCTGAGCATGTGATAGACTTCTGGACACCACCACAATAAATCTTTACAAGCAAACAAATAATGTCTAAAATTGTAAAAATGTATTATTTTGAAGAATTTGGGTCTTTCTTTAATTTTTTTTCCCCAAAAGAATATTTTTTTCCCCAAATAATTTCTTTCCCCAAAGAATATTTTCACCAGACTGGAAGGATTCCCAACATGATACAACTTCAGTGGGATCTTCTGTGCCTTCTGTGGGATTTTCTTTGGAGTTCTGGATGTAAATAAAGAACACACCAAACACTTCAGGAATGGGAGACATTCCAAGGCAGGGAATGCCCATCAGGACCTTTACCTTTCAGGTCAGGTGAGGCAGATTCGTTGTGTTCCAAGCAGAGAGCCTCCTCTTTGACCACCTGCTGGAATATTTTGCATTCTGGATGGATTCCTGTAACCTTGGCAAGAGAAAGACAAAAAAAAGACCCCAAGGACTTCTGTGATTATCAGAATGAAAAAAGCCAGTTTGTACCTTGTGGTTTATATCTTGAGGTCTGTGAATGTGAAAACTCCAGCTAAAGTTGGGGGATTTTTACAAATAGAACGTATAAATGGCAGGAGGAGCCTGTGATCCCAAATAATTATTAATTTGTGCACATTTCATACTGATTTTTTAGTGTACTATAATAATCAGCTCATGCAGCATCTCTTCTGCAATCTGGGCATTTTTATCTCCTTTGCAGTTATATTTTGCACAAAACTTAAATGACGTTCAGAGTTTTTGGATTTTCACATATTTACCAGCTGGTGAAAATTGAATGAATCCACCAGCTGTGGGATTATTCACATCAAGTTCTCCAAACTTAAACACAGCCTGACCACAGAAATATTTATTCTCCATAAACCAACTAAAATCAAATAAATTTACTTAAAGAATTATAGTCTTGGCCATAGTTTAATCTGAATGATTGAAAAATTCTATGAATGTGTTATCTGAGGTGCAAACACCTTAGACCAGGGAGCTGCTTCCTTTTTAACAGCTGAAGAAATGATAAAAAGTTAATGATTTGGGGATTAAATTGGGAAATTGAAGGAACTTTTTCATCTCACAGATTAAGGTACATTTAAACAGCTAAATGGATTTCTAGACAGCAACTGTTGAACAAGGTCTAAATTCATTCTTTTAGCTACAGAAATTTAGTCCCATTTATTGCCACGTATTTTGCTTGACCTCCATCTGCCACTCCAGCAAGTTTCATGTCCCCTGTACTCCTGTATCATAACTCCTGTGATTGTGAAGATGTTCTAATAACCCACACAGCCCCAGAATGGCTTCCTCTGCAGAGGCAAATCAGTTCTGAGAAAGAAACTGCATGTCAGTGTCTACACTTGATTTGCTATCTCAGCTTCTTCTGCAGTCCTTGGGAATTTCCAGGATGAATTTCAGTCCCCCAGGAATGGTTGGCGCTGTTTGGGATGTTGGAAGGCATCTCAGCCCTCTTGTGTAGACCTGCATTCATTTGGTCAGCCCCATGCAGAAGTCTAAAATGCATTATTTGATGTCTCAAATGCATTATTTGATGTCTCAAATGCATTATTTGATGTCTCAAACGTATTATTTGATGTCTCAAACGCATTATTTGATGTCTCAAACGCATTATTTGATGTCTCAAATGCATTATTTGATGTCTCAAATGCTTCTACACGCCCCTCTTTAGGAAACTGAATTAAACTGAGTAAAGAAAGCCACTGAACTGTATTCAGAGAACTGGATACTGGACCAAAGGCCTCTTTTGGGTTCTTCAAGACATAGAAAGTCTAATATGAGATAGAAATTCTCCTTTTTCTGTTTTGTTGCTTGCTTCTTTCTAACCTATCCCATTCAAGACAAAGCCAGGGGCTCAGTTACCAGGGATTTTAATGGAAAATGATGGATTGAAGACTTTCTAACATGTTTTTGAGGAAGACTCCAGGCTGTTTTAACCTCTAATGACTTTGAAAAGTAAGATGTAACCATCACTTCTATATTGCCTTTTCAACCTCAAAAAAACTGATTTATTGGCCTTCAAAATGTTTTCAGTGAGCAGAGAAACCAGGATTCTTTTAACCTCCACAGAAATGTTACAGGAAGTTATGCAGGCTATTCCCTCTCAGCAATAGTATCTGCAAAGGGGCAAAAATTAGAGCATGACTTAGTCTTTAAAAACCTTTAAAAATTCTGCCTACATTTGGGTTTTAAAGTAGCATAGACAGACTTGTTTTAATTATGAGGCCCCAGAGATGGTTCATCCATGCTAATATTAGAACAGAAAGAGGATTAGGGGCGCTGTTTGAAAAGAAAGTTAAGAGATGGTGCTTTTTCATGCATTATATTACTCCGGTGGGTAATTCAAAATACATTTTATAAATCAGCATGAGTGACTCCTAAAATAATACTTTTTGCTCTTCAACTCTAGTAACTCAATTCTGAAATGAAAATTTTTAGGTGTTAATAGGATCCCTGCTCATCACTTTACATTTAAACAGACATTTCACTCTGCAGTTTGCTCATACAACAAATGAATTCTCTGAGGAGAACAAACAAAATAATTGCTCCATAAATCTCTCACTATTTCAGTTCATAAAGGTGGATCCAGCTGGACAGCTGGAAAAAGCCATCCCTCTGTTTTCTGGAATTCCTGGATGCTGTTACTGTTGGTTTTGGAATATTGGGAATAGTGTTGCATTTGGAATATTCTTAGGCTTGATGTTGAAGAGTCATGAAAATTTGAGATGATGCTGTACCATCTACACTGAGTCCTCTGCTGAAAGGCCTGAAAGCAACAGCCACTCAAAACCCGAACTGAAAACAAACCACAACATTTGAAATGTTTTAGTAAAAGAGCACTGAGGAGAAGTGGGTTAAATTAACTCCCACCTCATGCCAGAAGTGCTGGGAATGGTGGAAACACATAGGATTAGTTCTGGAAAATATTCCGAGGAGGAAGAGTTATCTTTTCTCCAAAAGTCAGCCTGAGAGAGTTCCCAGGTGGAATGAGGGACACTGAGTGAGGGTGCCAGACTCCTGCTCAAGGTAGGCTGCATCTCCTGTCTTCTCTCCTCTGGAAAATGCTCACCTGCTGAACCAGAGCCTCAATCTCACCATCACTCATCAGAGCTGCTGGAAAAATGGAGAGGTTCTTCGTTTACACGGCTGGGGAAGCTCATACACGTGGGGAGGTGGCACAGCTTGGCTTTACACACAACAGAGGAATTGCTAAAACATGCAGTGTCACTGCTGGACACCAAATGATTCACACAGACACAGCTCAATGCGTGTGACAGAAAAAAGAGAGCGGTTTATTCTGTCCTTTCAATATTTATAGATTCTCTACAATGACCAGGGATTGGATAGGTAGGTTATGACCTCTCCAACCACAGTGGTCATGAGAAACGTCCATCAAAAAACATTTCTTTAATGAAGTGCATAAATATCTATGTTTATAGTTATTTTCCTGAGAAAGTGGCTAGAAATTATAAAAACAAGATCAGAAGGCTTAATTCTTAAAATGACAATGTAGTCCTGCCTCCTGCCTCCTGCCTCTGAAAACGGGGATAAATCATCATAAAACATGATTTTATGGTTTCTTTTGGAAATCCTTATCCACTGGTAGTGATACCGAGGTTGGGGAGGTGCTGGCACAGGTTCCCACAGAAGCTGTGGCTGCCCCTGGATCCCTGGAAGTGTCCAAGGCCAGGCTGGATGTGGGTTGGAGCAGCCTGGGATAGTGGGAGATGTCAGGAATCCAGTGGAACTGGTTGATCTCTAAGATCCATCCCAACCCAACCCATTCTGGGATGCTTTGGTACCCACAGTGGTACTGCAGTCAATCCCAGTGACACTCAGAGCAATGAACCATTGGCTCAAAGTTTGTTTCCTTCTGGGTTTAACTGGATTTGGCGATGGCAGGGCTACAACCACAGGAATTCACAGAATCAGAGAATCACTGGGTTGGGAGAGACCTCCAAGATCATCGAGTCCAACCCAGCCCCAACACCTCAATCAGACCATGGCACCGGGTGCCACATTCAGTCTTTTGTTAAACACATCCAGGGATGGTGACTCCACCACCTCCCCAGGCAGAACATTCCAGTACTTTATTATTCTTTCCTTTTTCCTAAGCTCCAACCTGTATTTCCCTTGGCACAGCTTGAGGCTGTGACCTCTCATTCTGTCAGTGCTGCCTGGAGAAAGAGACCGACCCCACCTGCCCACAGCCACCTTTCAGGGAGCTGTGGAGAGTGATCAGCTCACCCCTGAGTCTCCTTTTCTCCAGGATAAACACCCCCAGCTCCCTCAGTGGTTCCTCACAGGGTTTGTGTTCCCAGCCCCTCACCAGCCTCGTTGCCTCCTCTGGATGTGCTCAAGCCCAGAATTTTTATGATAGGCCAGTGCAGAGATTAAATATCACTGACACTTCAGGGTTTGAAAATCAACACCAAGCCCTGTTTCAGATGTAACCCACAGACTTTCCATTAAGAAACAAAAACAAGGCTGGTGTTATTAATCTGTAATCATGCAGCCTCACTGAAAGTAATGCCGTTGTTTGACAGAAAAAAAATAAAGAAAAAATGACACATATACAAGAAACTGAGAGTAGTGATGATGCTTCAATTTGTTGGTTTTCCTCAGGCTTTAAGAAAAAGAAAGACATTAAACCATTGCATAGTTAAAGAAAAGCCTTGTGGGCAGAGCATTACTTGGGATTTGTTGTCTATGGGTTATTTTCTGTTATTAGCTTCACAGTGCCTTGAGTGAAAAGTTTTTGCTCTAATCTGCCTACAAGGGTTGGGTGATGGGGCTTTCTAGAAATCAGGAGCTCTGCATTTGGTGCAGGGACATATTACGGCAATTTGGGAGGCATCTGCTGAAAAGGTGGCTTTAGGAGGAAAAGAGTAGCTCCTGCTCACCATAAAAAAAGGAAAATTTAGGAACCAAATTTGCAGAGCCATCGGAGCAGACATGTCCAATCTGGCACAGCATCCCCTGACACAGCCAGAGGTGGAAGAAGCTGATTTAAAATGTTGTTCCTTGGATCAATATTTCCCAGTATCTCAGCAGTAACCTGGCCTGACTCGCACTGGAAATCACAGTGGGGTGCTTTCATTCCAAATTTACACATAAAACTTAGAGATTTCAGGAAGTGCTGTGGGCAGTCCTCCAGGAATTGAGCTTTGCATTCCTGTGTATCATAACACAAAGGGGTTTTTTTAACTGGATTGAATGTTACTGACCAATCTGAGTCAAAATTCACAGGGGTGTTTTGACTCTGAGTCCTTACCACAATAACAATCTTGCCTGGACCACACTGACCACTAAAAAATTACCTATGACAACCATGAGAATGCTAAAATCCTGAGACAGGTTAGAGAGACAAATGTGGGGCTTGCATTTACTTTAAGACTTCATTTTCTTCACATCTCGTAAGGTTATTGTGCCAAAACCTTAAGTGGCCTATTCACTGAGAGTAGTATAACATTGTTTTCTATTTCCTCTGTTCCATGATCATTTATTCATTTCCCCAAACCTGCACAGAATAATCAAAGTAAAGGCACTTTGGGCTTTGATGTACTTATGTTGGACAACAGGAGATTTAGGAAGCACTGGGAGGAGCAGTTCTAGCAACGTCCTCATGCCACACTTAGTGCAATTTAATTAAAAGCAATCTTTCCTGAGAGTCCATTCAAAAATGCTGCCCCTAAGCTGCAGTGGGGGTAGAAAAACTGTAATTTAGATGTCACAAAAAAGAAAGATCTTCACTCATTAAGAAGTCCATTAGCACACTTGGGGAAAAGTAGGGACATTTTCTGTGCTCTCTGAAAATTAGGGAAGTGCTTCAAAGCTGGGCACTGAATATATTATTCACCTTTGAAAAAGCAATTCTACGGGATCAAAGAGCCAGCAGTAACACTCAGCCTTTTTTGAAAATTAATCAAAGCTCGAAGAATTGGCTGAATTCATTGACAAGATGAGAAGGCTTCAAGAACTTGAAGGCTCTTTCCAGTGATCTGTTTCAGCTTCCGATGCCCTGCAATCCTAAAGCCTCACAAATAGGTTTTGTGTACATAAATCATTGACTGAGAATATTTATCACTGTTCTTTCTGCCTCTGTCTCCTCAGCTTGCATTCACTCAGATCCCATCCCAGAAATTAATCCTGTGCTCCCAATTCCCGCTGTCTGTGCTTCCCCAGTTCTTCTGATATGACCCTGATGCCTGAATATTTTATTTCTCCCTCACACAAGGTTGTCTGCCTTTCATGTCACACATGGACTCCCACCTTGGAGGATTAAAACTCACCTGGTATTTTAGAATACAGAAAAACACAGCAAGGACAACTCCTGCATCCCCATTTTTTAAGTGTGGAATGAAGTGTTCAGTTAGTCCTGAAAAAAAAATCCTTTGGCCAGGATTGCCAAAGACATCAGGCAGGAGAATCAGGCTATGCTTTGCAATACACACATTTTTTCAGTGAAATTTTGATGGGCAGGAAAGGCTTTTAAGATGGAGGAAGATTCATGGAAAAAAAAAAAAAAAGTTGAAGACAGGTTGAACAACAGACAAAGAAAACCTCAGTCTTTTTCACAAACTTCCCAGTCTGTTAAATGTATTTAATCTAAACCTTCCATCTGCTTAGCTCCTGCTCAAAAAAACAAGTGCTAATTCAAAATCTTTGAGACTGGGGAGCGCAGGACACTGAAGGCAATTTTCACATTTTGCTTTTTCACATTTTTCCAATTTCCAATTTGCTTTGGAGGGATCTGGGGCCCACCCCGAGCTCCATGAGCTGCTGTCCATTTCATAGCAACATTCCCAGTCACTGCAATAAAATCCTTACTGTCCAAGCCCTGGCCTGTAAATAATTCTGGGATATTTATAACGCCGTATGTGTAGCGCTGTGTGCTGTCAGAAAACAAAAAACTATAAAAAATAAAGATTTCTTGTGCAGTAAAAAGAAGTCAACTCAACTCTTACAAGCTCAAGTGCATCCATTTAGGTTTTTTCCACCATCCCCAAGCCATGTTTACCACTGTGGGCTCTGAAAAGCACCAGGTCACCCCGGCAGAGACAGAATCCAGTCCCCAGCCGTGGATTCAGCTCTCACACAAAGTCCTGCCCTCGGCTTCCAGCTCTGACACCATCCTGGTCCCAGAAGCTTCCAAGCCCAAAGCTAAAGCCTCATTTCCAATCTTTCTCTTCAGTCAGTTAAATAGATTATTTCAGGAGTCTTTTTGGCTGAAAATGACTACCTAGAGGATATTTTCTGTGTTTGTTTTCTCTCTCTAACTCGATTACCTATGGAAGAAGGGAAGCTGAGACACTGATTGCCTCACAGTCATTTAGAGGAACATATTTCCAATATTGTTTTCAAGACATTGAAGCAATGCTTGAATGCTCCTCTGTGGATTGGACTGTATTTATATGACTGTGTTTAACTGCACGACCTTATAGAGAACAGCACTTGCTATACATATTTATCTGTGTATATCATTATATTTATCCACTCATAGGTATTCTTTACGAGACAGCACAGCCATACTAATTTATTTTGTTTACGAATGCTGGGTAATTAGTATTACCTTGAGAAAATTAATTTATCAGTGCTCTGCTAAATTGGGTAGAGCATTTAATTATTACTAATGCTTGAAGAATAACAGAACACTAATAACTGAGAATCCCCATTTTCTACTATTGCAAGTATTCCTGTAAATTAAAGAGAAATTTCTCCTTTTCTGTATCACTTTTTTGCCTGCAGGTGAGTTTCATGTCATCTAATCCCAAAGTCCTGAAACCTGGAAATCAAAGTCCTACAGCAAGCTTGTTTAATTGATCTGTATTCTTGGAGTGTTTCTATCTCTTCCCAGTAATACTGAAGGAGGCTCAATGAGTAGCTTTAGAACAGATTCCTAATTTTAGACAGTTAATTGTAGATGATTAATCTAAATTCCCCCATCAAGCATCCCTTAATGATCAGTGAAAGCAGACAAGCAGTTCCAGGGAAGGACTCCTGCTTTGCTCAGACACCTGCATGAGGACAGTGACTGCCTGTACAGGAGCCTGTCTCACCCCATTAACTCCCTCCAGGCTAAAAAAAAACACCTAAAACCAGATTATTCCACACATCCAGCTCCCCATGGAGAGGAACTGAAGGTTTGCAGGGACCAGGCTGGTGGAAGGAGCACAAATTAAACATGAATTTTACTGGGAGCTCAGCACCTTGCCATGGCCTTGGCTCCATGTGTCCATTAGCACAAGAAATACTTTGCTGAAGGGAATGTACAGCTCAGTGGTGACCCACCTGTGCTTGCAGTCTCACCTCCATTCATGAGATCAGACTAAAGCCCTTCCCAGAAATGGGAAATGTCAGTGTTTGAAGACGAAAGCAGTTTAGCACAGCAGGAAGAGCAGTGAAGGCAGAGTCTTTTCTGCTCCTTGTCCTCTGCTTCCTGAGACACTGAACTCTTCAAGACGGGAAAAGTCATTTTTAGGCATTTCAACCTCCACTGCTCTCTGTTCCTTGTCACTTACCAGTGAATGGTGATTTTTTTAGTGTCGAGGACTCTATTCTGCAAGGCACAAAATATATCCTGCAACATCCCCGTGGAGCTGACAGGAGGTAACTGTACCCAGTTCCACAGAGGAAGTTTTCAGGATTAGCCCTCTGGTTTATTTTCATATCTGATTAATGACTTATCTGCAGAATCCATACAGGAATTATTTCTCTGTTCTCATGATCCTTTGAAATAGGAATGGATTATTTCCTCAGTACATCCTAAGGGTCTCAGACCTTCCCTGACTCTTTAACTGAATATGCAAAGAGACCTAGATTGACATTCAGAGTGCTGCCTCTCACCAGACATGGAGCTGATGTTCATATTTTGAGGCCAAAAGCTGTGTAGATCACACAGCTTATAGAATTTCTTTTATGATGGGCACAGCCTGCTGCAATATGCTGCAATATTAAAATGATCTATGGCAGATGTGCACGATCCATCACTTCGGCTCGGCTCCACTCTGCTGACAGCTGCAAGAATGAGTTGTGCCTCTATTAGGTGTAAAAAGGCTGGCCCAGATGCCAAAATCACTTTACCTGCAGCAGTCTAACCCTTTTGCATGAAAGAATGGTATTGCACATGATAATAGCTACGCTGGCGAGGTTTTCATAGCAAGGACCCACAAGGTATCCCTTGTACAAAAATCTGTGTGAATACAGAGATCTGTGTAAAGATCCAGAGGTTATGCAGGTGTGAAAATTTACATCCCACCTCTCAGTATTTCTAAATGAAAGGTCAGGATCAGTCTGTAGTTTAAGCTCTCACAGCTATCTGCAGAGGAAAGCAGGCCCTAGAGAAGCGCCCACTCCACCTGGCTTTCTCAGGACAAAATGGAATGTTTCCTGGGACGGTGACTCTCTCCCTCCTTAATCCCAGCCCACGCTGAACATTTCTCTGTGAAATGAGTAAAGTTTGAGTTAACTGGCAATCACACCCAGAGGAAGGGTTCTAAACACTCCCCTGAGGCTGAGGATTGAGGGCAAGGAAGGGAAATTACCGTCCTTGGATTTACACCAATTTTTGTTAAGCATCCCAGGCAATGCCAGTGGTGGAGCGTGGAGATCAGGGAGGGACAGCCCTGCCTGGATTGTGTCCCTGTGCTCATCCATCTTCCCTGTGGGAAGCCTCAGCTGCTGCCCTCAGGCATTTCCAGTGGCATTACAGTTCATGCTCCTGCTCAGAAACCTTCAGCACCGAAACCATCCGTGCCCTCCCAGAGAGGTAAATGTCCCCCATCCTTCAGGAGGAACTACTCCTTCCTAGTTACCCTCCTTGCCCTGCAAAGTCGCCTTTCTCAGGACAGCTGGGACAGTGACCTGTCCCTTTCTGTCTGCTACAGCCATTCTGATTTAGGGATTCTCTTCTGTCCTCTGCAAACTGCAATTTTAGTGAATAGAAATGAAAAGACATTTATTAACAGCATCCTGAGGTCACAAAATTTTAACTAAAGGGGTTAGGTCAACACATTAACTCAGGGATATATATTTTTTTTTTCCTTCCCTCTAACATCTCTGTCTCATAATTTTCTTCGTAATCCTTTCCTTGTTTTTCTGTCTTTCTGCCCGCTCCCTGTTCAGGAGAAAAGTTACCCAGCTTCTGCGGACTTTCCCCCACCCCAGCTGCAGTGGGGCAGCAGCGGAGCCATCCAGCTGTGGCCGGGAGCCAGATGTGCTGTCCCCCCACCCCCGCGGGCACTCACTCACTCACCAGCGGCAGCAGCAGCCAGCTCAAAGTTCGCATCCTCCGCAGCACCTCCGGCTCCTGCCGCTGCCTCTGCCTGCTGTGATGCTGCCAAAAGCCGAGCTCTGCCCGCCCCCACCTGCCCAGGGCCCGCCCCGAGAGCCCCGAAGCGAGCGGAGACCCCCGGCATCCCCCGCAGGGTGGGAGGAGAGGGGAAAGGGCTCTGCAGCATCCCCCGGGATAAGGATTCACCGCCGGGCTCCCGGCTGCTCCCGCAGGGCAGGGAGCTGGGACAGCAGCGTTCATCCCTCCCGCTGTGGGGATGCTGCTTTTCCAAGGATCCGGGCTCTGAGTGGAGCATAAACTTTGAAGAATTTAAGATATTAGAAAAGCTAAGGCCTTAATTAAAATTATTTTTTTTGTTAAAATCGAATAAAAAACTAATTCTTGTTAAATTTAATAGTGAGGAACTACTAGAATTAAGAGCTAATAATTAGCTAATAACTAATTATCTATCAATCTTATGTTTGTTCCGCTGGGCTTGCAGTGAGAAATAAAGAATCTTGTGAGGAACTTCAAGAACACAAGACAATTGCAAATCAGAAACCAATTGGAAACATGAAACTAGGGACATGGCCAGGGGTTCATTTGTCACTTTGGATTGAAAAGGTAGAAAGGTCAGAATGAGGAAGAGCCACATCCCTTCCTCCCTGCCATGACCCCTACTCATAAAAAGACTAAAAAGACCACTGACCCATTTCAAAGGACAAACTGCCCATGCTTAATTGCTTTTTTCTAATTAGCATAAGAAGGGGAGAGTGGGTGGTAACTGGGTTATGAGTATGGATTTGGATTCAATGTTTCTGTAAATAAAAAGCCTGTATTCACCTGTATTTGGGGCCCTGTGAATTAAGGGGTGACCCTGCACATCAACCCAGCACTGCCAATAAACACACACTCTGTAACCCTCATCGGTTAAAGAGTCTTTGTCCATCTCAGCTGGACACTGATGCTAGATCATATCCATATTTTGGTAAATCATGAGTGGGTCTGACAGCGTGGGATCCCCTCTGGGACTCTTAGAGACGGAATTTCTGGGTTTTGGCATCCCCCTCCTCTCAGATGGAAAATCTTGTGCAGTGACAGAATTTCCTCCATAACTTGAATAAGATATTTTTGGCCCTTGTGTCACAAAGTTTTCTTGAACTCAGGTTTATTCTTGGTGCTAAGAAAATTAAAACTTTTCTTGCCTACACATCATATTCTTTTGGGGAAAAAAAGAAAAAGAGGGGAAAAAAAAACCTCAGGGTTCTTAGGACCCAGGCACCATCTCTGGTTCTTGCCCCACTGAATATTGCACTGAGCTACTTTCAGGACCTGGGAAAACCAAAATTATGAACATGACAAAATCAGTTTTCCCTGATCAGACTGAGGTGCTGTTTCATATCCTGTTTATCATTCATAATTTCCCAGTGGTGTTAAGCACACAAGTTCTGTACAGTCAGGAGATTTGGGGCTTGTCTAAGTTACCCCAAAATAGGCATTCAGTGCCACCAGAAGAAATATTGATTTCTGCAGCTTTGTCCCTGGGTGTACAGCTCTTTTGCAAGCCTTGTGTCTGGTTTTCCAGCTACACCAAAATATTTCAGATATAAAACATACAACATTTGTAACCGAATTCTCATTTAATCTTCTCTTTTCTATATGTTTGTATTTCATTACTGCAAGATGGCACCTGATCCCTGACCTGCACAGCCTCAAGTGTTATTCCAAAAATCAGATTTGTGAGAAAATAAAGAGATTAAAACTTTGGGAAAAAAAAAAAAAAAATCTGATTTTGACTTTTTACCCGTCTGTAATGAATAAATTAAAACTGTGGCCACTTTCACTGGTCAGCAAGGTGGTTCCTGTCACACTGGAATAATTTTAGGACCCCACTACAAGGCAGGCAACACATGGTGTCAGGCAGTTCCTACTTCTAATGCAAGAAGAAATGCAAAGTGCAGCCCTATCAAACACCCCCAGGACAGGAACAGTTCAAAATCCCTGCTGAACTTCATCCAACCAACTCAAATATACAAGATCAGAGAATAACAGAATAATTTGGGTCAGGAGATGGAGCTCTGGCCCCAACCCTCTCCCCTCACAACTCAAATTTCAGGGCGTTGTTGCTCAGGAATTTGTGTTTCAAAGGGAATTTCTCTCAGGAGCCACTCTGTAAACAAGAAAATGCCACTGAAGGAACTTGTGTGGCATTCCAGCCTCCAGTATTTCACCTGGATTCTATTATTTAATGCCTTGAAGGTCACTTAAATGAGGTTTTTAAGGTTATCACAACCAGCTTGGAGCAAATGCAAATGTGAACCACTTTTTTTCTTTTTTTTTAATTTTTTTTTACGTGTTTTTTTGCCATGAGTATTTGCAAGCAGTTTTTAGGAGAAGGCATTGCTTGTTCAAGCAGACCAGATCTCTCAGTATTTACTTTCTCATACATTTCCTCTCCTCCATCTGCTCTTCCTAACCCATCTCCAGCTGATCAAAAATGCAGTCCACATTCCCACCCTTGAGATTTAAATTAATTAGCTGGAAATTCCTCTTGTAAGAATATTTTTCCATCCTAATAAGGAAATCAATCCTGTTTTTATTGGGTTTTTGTAACATCCCGTTGTAGTTAATGTTATGAACCTCACCTACATTAAAGTCTCTGATTTCCTCAGTCTTCTAACATCCCTTCATTACTTTAAACAGATCCTCAAAACCTTATTTAGTCTAAAAACTAATTTCTGTTCATCATATCAATTTGCTCTATTCATTTTACTCTTTGCTGTTTCTCTGTATGTACCCAAAGATCTGATAATGAAATAATGCAGGAAAGAAATTATATTTATTTCTCATAAAATTTTTGTATAGTCTGACGCATTTTGCTACTTTTTGTCACAAAATAGGTCCTTGCCTGATAAATTGCCTCTAATTAAGCATTGTTGGTTTTTTTTCTCCAAGAATTACAGGATAACTAATCAAAGATAAGAACCACCTTTGCTTTTCTGCTGCTCCACAGCATCAACCTGGGCTCAGAATTCAACAGATGTGCATAAAAACATCCTCTTGTTAACAACAACGAGCCTTTGTGTTGGTATGAAACTTAATCAATGAGGCAACAGACCTGAGATTCCTCCTAATCCCCCTCCTGGATATTCTGAATCAATTGGTGCCATTTAATGAAAATTACTTGACATTTGCTGAGCTGCCAAGCACCTCTGTGGAAGCTGGAGAATGGGGTTTTGATACCATATGTTACCTGAAAATGGGTTTTTCATAATGAAAATCTTCCTGAAATGCACCTGTATTTCCTCCACCAGGCTGGAAAATTGGGTGCCCCAGCCCCAGGCTGCAGCATCAGCCACCAGCCAGAGCATAAAGGTGAATTTATTGACATTTCTAAACAATCCTTTGATAAATCTGACTAAAGATGCAAAACAAAAAGCCCTGGGATTATGAGAAGGAGGCTGCAGTTACAGACAGTACATAATTCAGTGCTCAGGCAGAACATGGAGTTACTGAGAAACATATTGTGACTGTAATTAACAGCAAAACTTCACGGTATTTAACAAAAGGAGGTTATAAAAAAAAGTCTGGAGGTTTTATTCCTGAGAGTGATCTCTGTGGGGTGTTCGAGGCAGAGGGGTGAAAGCAGGAAAATCAGGAAAATAAAACAACTGAAGGCAATGGGCTGGGTTTGAAAAAAAAAAGGGAAAGCACTAAAAAGGGAAGGCACTAAAAAGGGAAGGCACTAAATATCAGGTGAGCGCTTGGAGCTGCACGAGGATAATTTATCCAGTTGATGCTCCCTGTAAACCCTCCCTGTGTTATCTCCTTACTGTTTTTCTTGGATGAAATTGACTGCTGCCGTGTCCTGGGGCTCTGACTCCATATGTGCCCATATTCTGTTCCTCTTCCTTGGCCTGACCCCAGGGACACCTCCAAAATAAAGGCAGAAATCACAGAGCCTTGGATTATGTGGATTCTGTCCTACCTGTTTTGATCTGTAAACTTAATTTCACCCAAGTATCTAAGGCGCTTTGTGAATTCGAAAAACATATCTGATTTGTACTTGTCTTCCACAAACATAGTATTTAACTCTTTTAAAAATAAACTCCTTTAATCTTTCCAGCATTTCTACTTGAAAAAAAACAAATCTGTCAGCGATCCCTTCTCTACTTCCATTTTACTCAAGAATAAGCAGGTTATTTTTTCTAACCTAAGGGAAGTAACTTTTCCCAGTGACACACAATGAAATCTTCATTCCTATTAATAGTCTCTAAAGAGTTGACAGACCAGCTGTTCCTGTCCTCAGAAATTGTTTTATTCATTGTATTATTCATTGGTTTCCTTGCTTTCCTCGGGCCACTTCAACTCAATTTCAATTCTGTTTCTTTTCCAAGAAGAGGAGAACAACACTGATTTTTATTCACTAAAATGCAGGTTTAAGACTCAGCTTGCTCTCTTTCTAAGGCCCATGAAAATATTCATGTTTCCACTAGGTATAGATTGAGCCTATAAAATCAGATTTGGGTAAACAGGAATAACCTATTTTTAACAACACAGAAGTCTAGTTACTGGTGTATACTGGTCTTTGCTTCTTTTATGTTTAAAAGAGAGAGTCATGGAATTCCAGGATGGTTTGGGTTGGGAGGAATTTCAAAACTCATCTCATTCCACCCCCTGCCATGGGCAGGGACAGCTTCCACTATCCCAGGATGCTCCAAGCCCTGTCCAACCCGGCCCTGGATGCTTCCAGGGATCCAGGGGCAGCCACAGCTTCTCTGGGCACCCTGTGCCAGGGCCTCAGCACCAAAAGGAATTCTTTTTTCCAGAGTTTTCCCTCTGATTATCCCAATTTCTCCAATGACTGCAGAGGGGATTCACCTCACCCCCCTACAGCAGTACTCGTCTCACCCAATTTCAGACATTAAGAATGCAAATGTGAACTGATTATTCTGGGTTATTTTCGCAGTCACAGACACCAATGAATGCAATCTGCCTGACATAATTTGGATGTCTATGGAGGAAAAAATAATAATTTCCTCAGGGCCTACTCCTCTCCACCACCATCTCTGAAAGGAGGGAAGGATGAGAGCTCAGCTCTGGGTGCTCGCTTGAGGGGTGAAATTCCACACACTCCACACATCGGGTTATGACTGCCTGATGCAGGCTGGGTAAGCTGGAAAAGTGAACTCCTCCCTCTGTGGTTAATCACCAGACTAAGGTAATTAGTCAGTTTACCCTTCCAGTTCCTGTGGGAACCTCCTTTGTGCTGTGGTGTGGTGGGAGACCCTGAGTCCAGAGCCATCCTGTCCCTTTCTGTGACTTCAAAGGCAGGTGTAAAGTGAGTTTGTTAAAAACATTGGGAAATTTAGACACCAACATGTCAGAGTCCAGATGCAAATTGGATGTTTCAGGTTTCTTTGGGGTCAATAATCATCTCAAATGCAACCTTTTAATGCATTTAGTCCATTGAATGGTTCTTTAGAGTCCATCGAGTGTATTGGCCAAGATCCTGCCTAAATTCACACACTTCAAGGCTCCGTTGTGTTTCCCAACAAGAGGAGGACATAACCAATTAAGATCCTTTATAACATAATATAAACATCTGTTCTTTTTGCAGTGAGGGGCCAGGGTTAGATCAGGCCCTGCCCTGTGGGCCCCAGCAGTGGCACAGGAGGAATGGGCAGGAATTGATGCCCAAGAAATTCCACCTGAACATGAGGAAGAACTTCTTCCCTGAGCAGTGACATCCAGACAGGACGTGGTGCCCCTCACTGGAGATATTCAAGAGCAATCTGGACACAATCCTGAGAAACCTGCTCTGGGGAGCCCTGGGGACAAGGGGCACCTCCAAAAGACACCTCCAGTCTCCTTTCCACCCTTCCCCAGTTTGGGATTCCCTGATTTAATATGACACAGGGACACTGAAGGCATGGCAGGTCGAGGCTGCCTGTGCAAAGGGAACCAGATTCCTTTGTGTGGAGAAATGAATCAAGCCCTGAAATCAAATGAGATAAATCCCAGCCAGACCAGATATCTGATTTTGGCTGACTTTTCACATTCATCTTCACTAAGAGGAATCCCTTGGCATGTGTTTCTCAAAGATAAATTGAATTGCAAAGCCTGGCTTCCTTTATCCAAACTTATTTTCCTTTTTACCTAAACTCCTTACCTAAACCTGTTGTCCACACCATCCCAGACTGTTTTTCCTCAGGCTACAGAATTTCTTGCATAGCATCTGGTGGCAGACTTCACTTCTTCCACTTAAAGTAAATTCTTTAATTTTACATAGAGAAAAAAAATGGTCTTTTGCTGACAGGAGATTATCATAAGATTTTTGTGCCTTGCTGGTTGCATTTCTGCATAATACAATGAACCCCACAACCAAATCTTTCATTATTTATGCTCGGCCTCACAATAAGAAAGGATTTATGTCCATGACTTTACAATCACATTGTGACTCCCTTATTAAAGAGCTCAGAACATGTAAAGAATCACAAAGTTTACCCTGAAGTTTTCTGGGTGTGGTAAAAGACCTACTGCTACGAGAGTGCAGTTTCTGTGGTGATTTTAAAGATGGGTGTCAATACAAACATGATCTGATACTACTCTGGGAGGGAAGGTGATAAAAAAGCAGATTTGTCACAAGAGCTGATTCAGATCTGTGGGATCTCCATAACTTTCCTGTGGGTGGGAAACCAGTGCTGTGCTGCCAAAAATGATGGGAGATCAGTTGTTTCTGTGCCTTCCTGTGTTACTTTTCACCTCAACCACAAGGAAATGTGCTCAGCTCCGTTACCTATGAGACAAATCTTTCTCTGAACAATGGACAGAAGACTCCACCACTCTTTTCTCTAACAAACAACAAGAACAAAGTTCTTGGTGTGTTCCAGCTCTTCCTGTCATTCAACACAACCTTTTCTCCCTAGAATCTCAGCTTTGTGAAATATCACACCCCACTCAGTTTAACCCAAACCCCAATTTCTTAATAGTCATGGGACAGTGTAAATAGAGCCATCTAAGAGGACAATTAGCTAAGGACTGATTGCCCTTTGATTAGCTAAAGATTGCACACAGAGCAAGACTGCATGATGTAAATATTCCATTTTTTAAAAAACACCTATTATTTAATAAACAATGTCAAATAGAAGTAAATACAGATACAAGTCTGATGTATTGCCAGCCATCATTCCTCATTGATTAATTAATTCATCCATTCATCCCTGATCCTAGAAAGAATGAGGTTCTTCTCTCCTTCTACAAGTTTTATGTTGTATATATGTACACCTGAAATTCTCAAGCCATACTTTTATTTATAATGAAAGAAGAGGACACGCTTAAGCATCTCTTCTTCATGAAAATTTTCTGATTTTTATCTTACCATTTACCATTTTCATTTTACCATGATCTTTTATGCAACTGCCTATACTTAAAAATGAACCCAACACATAAATCCTTTATGTGATCTGCTCACTGGAGACTCATTATTCTGAGTGTTGGCACTTTGTAAAAAGAGAGTGAAAGACAAAGGAAATCATATCAGGAACCAAAATCTTTCCCATGAGGGAAACTTTGTGAGCTCAAGGCCAAGGACTGCAAGTTATACAGAGGGGAAAATAATTGATTCAATTTCTGAGAGGGGAAAATGCTGTAACTAAAGATTTCTGAGTCAGAACCCTCAAATGAGACAGAATCTGCTCTTACAGGGATGAAACCTTCTTTTAGGTATTCCAGATCAAACTGTGGTCATCAGAGCACTGGTATTTACCCAGAAATGTAATTACCTCAGGGAAACAGGAGGTCAATCAGTCTCTGGCATTAAAATCAAAACCAAAACCAGAGAATTCAACCACAAAGTGGTTTTGTTTATGTTTTTGTGTTTTTCTAGAGAACAGTGCAATAGGGATTGTATTGCACAATTATAAGCAGAGAATGAGGCTACTTCCTACAGTGTAACACAATCTTGTGTTGAAAAATGTGAGAAAATTCTTATTGCAAAACCCCAATAAAAACAGCTGTCTGAAAACCACATCAGCCTTAGGACTGATCAACACTGAAAAACTCACAAATAGCATGTAAATAAAAACTCCCTCAGTGTTACAACTGATTTACACTCAGGAGAGCAGGAATAAAGAAATGTTCCATGAAGCACAGACAGGGCAAGCTTTGAGATTTAGAGCATTTGCCTATTCAAAGATCCTATTGTGTTAAATTCATTTATTTGTCAAAAATTCCTTTTATTTTAAAGACAGTTTTGTTTGCCTTCGCCTGCTTTCTCCACCAGTATGTCAAAAACTGTAAGAAAAATCCTGGAATTATAGTGGTCAGGCCAGAAAACATAAATCCATAGATTTCCTCTTGAAAAGGGATAATTCCATTTATATTTTTAACAGAGAGTTTTCTGTGCTGAGCAGTTCGTCATTTCTACACAGTCACTGATCTCCTTTTCCTGGCAGTTAATACTGTATAAAGAGATTTTAATTCTTCCAGATGAATTCTTTGAAAAATTGGTGAATAATTCTTGCATCCTGACAAAATAACTGTGACTTGAAGCTTCAGGCACGTGGCATCTTTACATGCTCTGGTCACACCAACTTTGCATGTGCTTTTGGTTTCCTGGTGCGAAAATTATAATGATTATTTCAATATTTGGCCCTTTTCGTGTGTGTGAGATCATGAAAGGGGTTATTTCCCTAAATTTTCTTTTCTCCCAGGGAAAATAACTGTGAAAACTGAAATCAGAAAACAAGATCACAAAATCCCTGCAACAGTGGTGGTGAAAAATTCCTCTAATCTGTGGGGAGATCAAGATTTACACACAGGGCGGCTGAAATATGAGAAATTCAGGATGATGATGGTGCAAACAGATTAAATAAAAATGAAATCTGATACCACCCTTAACAAATACCTCCTTTTAGCTGCAGTAAATATAAATTTCTAGGGCCAAATGGATCAAAAGGCACCCAAATGTGAGCAGCTGAGCCTAAACCATTGTGCTGAAAGCGACTGACCAATGGAAAAAGTCATGAAACCATTCACAGATTTAGCCCAGAATATTTTCCAGGAGCTGCTGAGCTGCAGATTTGCTGGAAATCAGCCCTGTATTCTTGGAATGATCTCTGTGTGTTTGTGGTGCTCTTTCACCTTTTTGCTACAGCCACTCTCAGAGTGGTTTTCATGTTCTAAAGCTTTAACAAACAGGAAACAAACAAAAAAACCCCTCAACAACCAACAGAGCAATGAATTTTCTCATTTTAAACATTTCAGGACTGGAAGGTTGATTCTGCTATTTCAATAAAAGCTTTTGGAGCAATAATGTTTTATTGTAAATTATGTTTGCCGTTAAGAGATGCCGGATTTTTCTCTGAGATATTATTAAGGGAATAACAACATAACAGCACTCCTATTTACACTTGCTGCTGGATCTAATTCTGGCTGGAAATACTAACAGCAAATCAAATTACACAGAGGTAGAAGGTGGGCGAGGATGAATGACGAAATCGACGTAGAGTTTTCCGCATTGGTGGTTTATTCCTGGAATTGCTTTTTGGGCAGGGAGATGAATCCTGAAAAGACCCATGATTACATCCTTGTCCTGAGCACACATCCTCAGAGCTCTTCCTGGAAGCTTCAGCACCTCAATTCAGGTTGAAACGGGGTGATTAGTGGGTTATTTCTGCAGCTCCGATTACAAGAGGTATAAACTATCAGCTGCAAATGTAATTCTCTTCCAAGAGGAGCAAAAACAGCTCCAGTGGCCTGTGCTAATTAAGAGATGGCAGCGAGCTTGGCATGGAGGGCTTAAATGTTTCCTCCTAATGCAGGGCTTGTTGTTATTATTGTCTCTTCTCCTGACAGGGAAGGGCTTATTATAGTGGAAAAGCTACCGAGGTAGAATCACCATAATTAAAAAGACATTTCATGGAACACGAGGGAGCAAGAGGGAGATTGTCTTTTTATCTGCTGGCTAAATGTGAAAATACTTTGTGGTCTGAGGTTCTTTCATATTGGAGGTGAAATAGAGCTGTTGGTTGGGAAGAAAAGGAAAAGAGTGTGGAAGTCCAGGCACCACAGAATTGAGATTTTTTGAAGTGGAAGAGCAGGAATGATTGGTTTTCCATCTTGCTGTTGTTTCTTATAAATGGAAAAAGTATTCAGGCTGGTCTGGTTGGGTTTCTGCCCTTCCAACACACCACTGAACCCAAAAACCCCAAACGTCAAGCCAGTAGGAATAGTGTGCTTAGGTTTTATAAAATCTCCATTTTTTAAGTGAATCTCATGGGAAATCCCAAACTGCCAGAGGGAACATGGTAAATATCAACACTGTAAAAGAGAATCCATCCCCAAAACCCTCTGTGATGTTTTTTGTCACCTTCATTTATCTCCTTATTTCTCTGCAATCTGGAGCAAGTAAGGAAATGCCAACTATTGAAAAGTGTTAGAACATAAATGCTGCATTTATGTGAAAACAGAGGCAAGTCAAGCCCTTGGAAAGGTGTTTTGAGCTAAGAAAAGTGCAAGAAAATCAATTCTTTATTAGCATGCAGACCTGAATAGAAACCACATGGACAGATTTTAAGTCTTCATTAAAATCTTCACCTTCATTATGGAACTCATACAGAAATGTGGGTACACCAGGAAATGTCTGTGTAATGCACATTTATAAACTTGGTAAATGTTTGTACAAAGCCAACTCTTTAAAGGACTGCTGCTGCATGCATTTTAATGAGAATCTCATAACAAATGAAAAAAGAACAGACAAAATGAAATCAGAAATAAAAAAAAATCTAAATAACGTTTGGGTTTTGTTCTTGGGGTTACTTTTTCTTGGTTTTTTTGTTGTTTTTTTTTTTTTTCTTTTGTTTTGGGTTGGGACTTTCTTTGAGCAGAACCAATTAATGATAACAAAAAATTATAATCAGGTTTCCTTGTTGTCTGGGCTTCTGAGAAAGGGTAGAACATCCACAAAAAGTGTTTGGTCACACTTTGAAACCAACAGTTGCAGCCAGACCAACAAGGTGACATTTGGGGAGATACTCTGTGACCTCTGCTTGTAACTGTGCTTCAAAATATTAATGTCATTCCCATGGAATATCCAAAGCTAGCTCTGAAGTCAGTGGAAATTGCTTATTTCCTCACAGAATCCCAAATTCTGGGAGCAGAATGCTGCCAGACAAAGGCAGTCTGTAATTATAAATTAAATGTCCTTTCATTCTCACCCCACTTCCAAAACAACCCTAATCTGTGCTATAAAATTAGTTCAGAAATTTTCCAAATAGGTGTAAACTTCTTTTTTCTCCCCAAAATACCATGATTGTGTGTGATTTTATGAGGGGCTTTGTCATACAAAAAGTTTAAATGTTTTACTGAAACCCTCCAAGTCAAAACAAAAAAGGAATTATTCCTACAGTGAATCTGATAAAATAATCTTTTTTTTTTCCCCCAGGCTTAAAGAATAATTCAAATAATTCAAGTGCCCAAGGATGGACATCTGGCCTCATTTGAGTTTTTTGGGGACATTCTGCCTGGTCTCCAGCTCCTGCTCCAGGAAGACAAAATCTATCAGCAAAATACAGCACTGAAAATAGTGATATAGACCACCTGAAAATGAAATCCTTCTGTGAACACTCCAGTGCTTTCATGGAGGATGAAATGTGTAATTTCTGAATATCTGTGTGCCCTCAATGGTTTTCCAAAAAATTGAAGTCCAATGTCCCACTTCAGCCACTCTTGAGAAAGTCACAGTCTGGACAAAATAAAAAAATTCAGTTTTATAGAGTGGAGCATGAACTCTTCATCAGTTTTTATTGTGCACGAACAGTGCAGGAGACTCACACTTAGAAAACACAGAAATCACATGATAGTTCAAATCTTATGGCTCATTTTCATTAAAAAATAAAAAAGTCCTTCACTGTTTCCACTAATCACAGATTTACCTTCTTTATTCAGGATCTAAAAAATCTGAATAGTGAGTGAAAGGTGATTTTTAATGCACTGCTGGCACAGAAAAATATCACATAGCACTTTTGTGTATGTCAGTAAATAAAGATTTGTCTGTCAACAGTAATTTAGTGATTGATCCTTACATTTTTATAGTTTTTCTTTGAAATGCAACTCCCTGGAATATATTCATATTCCTATAAGTATTTTTAGTCCTTGGAGACATCAATTAACCCTTTCAAAACTCTGGGGGGGGGAGAAAAAAAAGGACCCGTAGCTGTAATGTGCTAACAACACAACCCTTCCCAAAAGACCAAACCCTTTTTTACCCTTGCTAACTTCACATCCTGAAGATTTTCCTGGCAGAATTTCCAGCTCTTTCCTGTCTCTCTCCCGGCTGTGTGGCACTAGATGGAGCTGCAGACCTGCAGGAGGCTCCGTGCTCCATCCCTCTCCTCCTGCCCGCAGAGGGACCCCGAGCTCTTCCCATCTCCCACCAGCCCATCCAAACCAAAATTCAGGCTGGGATTTGGAGGTGGTCCTGGGGTGACTTTATGATACTGGTATCCCCAATCGTCTGGTTTATGTTATATATTAAGTTCTGCACCTTTAAGACTGCCTCTGAGAGCAAGAGAGGGGGAAGAAGAAGCTGCAGTTTGTGTTAAAGAAAAACATCACTCCCACACATCTCGCTCCTGGACTGTGGTGTCTGCAGCACGGACAGACAGCGGGACAGAGCTTCTCTCTGGCTTTTAGTTAGTTTTACCCAGCTGAGGCAGAGGAGTTCCCTGGACCTTTGTTTTGGTTTTTTTTTCCCTTTTTTCCTGGATCTGTGCAAGCCTGCTCTGGACTGAACACCCAGCCAAACCCCGGGAGCTCAGGCCTGTGGCCCACCGGGGCCTGGGCCTCGGCACTTTCCAGCACCAGAGGGACTGATAAGAACCTGAGCGAGCCGAGCTACACCACATGAAAAGGACTTTTCTTCCTAGACTTGCCATCCCATCGAACAGCAAGAGGTTTTATTATTTAATATTATTCAATTTCTGTTAAATAAACAGCTTATTCCACTTCTCTCCAAGAATTTTTTTTTTTCCTTTTCCCGGACCAGTTGGTGGGGAGGGGGCATTTCCCTGGGGAAATTCCCATTTGGAGTTTTCCTCCCTAACTTGCCCTAAATTAGGACAGAGGTGTGGGACAGGCAGAGTCCCTGATTGTCCCAAGGGGGATTTTTTTTATTATTATTTTTTTAACTGAGTTTTGAGAAGTGTGGATTTTTGGAAGCAGGTAGAGATGGGACGGTCAAAGGTGAGCAGCAGACAGTTTGGGAATGTTTTCGTGCCATGGTTTAAGCAAGCTGGCAAATAAGGACCAGGCAGGGGTTCACTCCCTCCCTCCCCTGAGATGGGGGAGAAGAATCAGGAGAAAAAACTCATGGCTGTAAAAAAAAGATGGTTTAATACCAGGAAAATCAAGAGTCCCCAGTCGCTCTGAAAACTCAGCTTCTGAGCTTGCTGACATGGTTTTCTAAAGCCTTTCCCAGGACAGTAACTGTAAACATAGATATGTGTACATTCTTTCTGTTCCACGTCTTGTGATGGGCATCTCTCATGGCCAGTGCTGTGAGAAAGTGTCATCCTGACCATCCAATCCCTGGCTGTGGTCAGAAACCTATAAATCCTGGGAGGAAAAATAAACTTTCTCTTCCTTTCACCACACCTCGACCTGTGTCCGTGTGATCTATTCATCTTCAGCAGCAACAGTCCCCCACACAAGCAAAGCCAAACAGGGAATTCACTCCCTGCTCCCCATGGGGTTCTGCCAGCCCTGGAAAGCAGGGATCCATCAGGTGTGACAGTGACTTGTAGGCAAACACCATCCTGTTGGAGTCTGAGACACAGAGTGTGTGTCCCTGTCTCTGATGCCTGGCTCTGAGATCCAGGAGAACATCGAATTTCGTATAACATGAAATTTATGGGCATGTTTTCATGGTGATACATGAAAACAACTGTTAAAGTTAGATAGAAAAGCTGAAAGTGTGAGTGTGTAGATTAGAGAGTTTTCTTAAATCACTGGGTGAAAAAAGTTAGAGTTTAAACTACTCTAGAGAGCAGAAGACAAGATAGAGCATTTAGAGTGTTGTCTCCTTTCTTCTTTCTTCTTCATTTCCTTCTCCTAGAGGTTTGTGGGTAGCAGTGAGTGATTGGATAGAAAATGTCCCAGTGCAGCACACAGGTGATGGGTCATTGGGTCATTAAGAAAAATAACACACATGTCTACTGTTAATTGGATAAAAGTAGATATAAAGATAAAACAGCCACGTGGTTCGGGGCCATTTTGTGCTTGCAAAGCCAAAGTGAGCCAAAAAGGGCAGGATGAATTGAACTTGTGCAGAAAGTGTGGAGAGACCTGCCAAGTTTTGTGATAACATCCTAATAAACACGAGAAACAAGATCCTAAAAGGCTTTGGAGTTTTTGTTCTGACCTGGAGCACTGAGATAAACAGAACTCCCCATGAGGGAATATCCCAAAGGAGCCCAGCTCAGAGGGGACTGAGAAATCCACGAGTGAGAAGAAGTACAGAAGCAGAATCAGAGAAAATGAGATTAAAAAGTTATATATCACTCCAAATTCCCGTTCTCCCCCAGGTCTATTCGCTGAGCATGTTATAAGGCGTGGGATATCAAATATCAGATATCAAATCAATTTGGATCAGCTGTCCCAGCTGTGTCCCCTCCAAACCTCTCGGTCCTTTCAGAGAGAAGCAGAAAAGGCCTTGATGCAGCTCAAGCCCAACTCAGCCATGACAAAAACATCCCTGTGTCACCACAGCCCCACAGCAGAAAGAAAATGAAATCTGTCCCTGCCAGACCCAACACCCTGTGCTGAGTTTTGGGATGCTTTCCCAAAGGAACGCAGGGTGGGAATGCAAAGACAGGTGTCATGGGGTAGCTTCACCTCTAAGACCGAGTAAAAAAAAACGGGAAGTTGAAGCTACTGGTGACTGATGGGAGTTTTTCTTCCTGACCAATTATCAGTCATTTCCAAGAATTGACAGCAGATCTGACCATTAAAAAGTGAATTCAAGTTGTAAACACCCCCTTAAGAAGTACACTCAGAGCTGTCTTGTTCTCTTTTTGTTTCTGGCTCTGGAGAGATAACAAGCTCCGTCTTGGCTTTCCCCCCCCCCCTCCCAGGCCCGGGACAAGGCCGCAGGGAGGTGGGGAAGGAGAGAAAAGCAGAGTTTAGCAGCTTAGTTCAGTTTTCAAAGTCTGCTGCTAGACTGAAACCTGACACTATGAACTTTTGCAGCTTTCTTAAAACTTTTAATCCTTTTACTACCTAGATAAACAAACAGATTACTCCTTTTTCTTAGAAAAAACAGAGAAAGAAAGACAATTAACATGTAAGACATCATAAAACCACCAAAAACAGTGAAGAAAAGAGTTAAGTTTAAATAAAAAAGAGAGAAAAAGAAGATGCTTGTTGCTGAAAAGTCTTTCTGTTACAGCTATGGAGATGGACAGTAGTTTAAAGACTCCTTTAATTCATGGCTAGAGTATGGGAGGAATAGACTATTCAAAGTGTGGACTTTAGAGAAAAGAAAAGTGAGTTGTGATACTGTGAGTTGCTGGAACTTACAAGTGAAATGAAGATTTTAAAACCTTAAAGGAGCCAAGGAGATGGCTGTTTTCCAGAAAAGCTCACAGAAAGAAATGAAGAAGATTTTTACCTTTGAATAACTTATCCTTAAAGATAACATCCCTGGATTCATTTTGACCCATGCACACCTCGGAATAGTGTGGGATGGGAGGAGTGGACTCTAGAAACTCCATAGATTGGCAGAAAGAGACTTCTGTTTCTGTACAAAGACTGATGAAAAGACTCTAAAAATTGAGACTGTTTTTGACCACCAAGATTCTAAAATTTTTTTGTCTCTATGTTGTTATGTGTACAAAAAAATAATCGAGTAGTAAGAAGTAAAAGGGTTTTCTGAAACTTTATTTTGGTATTCTTATTCTAATAGTTTGTTAATAAACTGTCTTTATTCCTTTTAAGTTTTAAGCCTGTTTTGCTCTTACTTTAATCCATATCTCACAACAAAAAAATAAGTAATTTTTGTTACAAGTTTAAAACCACAACAACAGGGTTTGTAAAGTCTGGGGGCTTGAGAAGCTGCATCCTTACAGAAGCCCAGGAGACAGATGGATCCCTCCTCCAATGTGACACCAACGTGGCTGTGGGGACATCCCTGAGATGCCATCCCACACCTCTGATACTCCATTCTCTCTTTTCCCTCCCTTTTCAGCAAGTTACAGACCCAGCTCCTGTGGCCTGACGCTCACCCTCAGCTCCTTCACCTGTGCCCAAGGTCTCCCAAAATTCCAGATGCTCCTCCAGACAAATACTGAGCCATCCCAGAACGGTCCCATTCCTAAACAAACTGTTTAACTGAATGTGGCTGCTCATAATTTCCAGATTTCCTGGCATTAGTTAAGGGAATTTGACAGGAGATGGAGCAGCTTCAATGAAGAACCCACAAGATGATCAAAGCTGCCAGGTACATCCTAATAACAGCCTGCATGATGATGATAGCATCCAAACTGATGATTCTACAGCAATTTTAAAAATATAGCTCCCATTTCCAAGGTAAATTAGGCAGATGCACTTTCTCCTTATCAGAAAAGGATGGGATTAGATTTAATGTCCCAAGACATATAGCTTGTATAAATCGTTATCTAGAATATAAGTTATATAAAATGTATTTCTGTGCATTCTTATCCAACTTTAGACAAAAATTTGTTCATATTTGCCTTCCCTTGAAGATAAACTCTGCCATGGGTACTGCCTATTCAGTCACTAATTACTTAAGAGAATTAATTGACTCTACTGCTCTGTCTATTGCTCTCAGAAAGCCAGACAAATACAACAGTTCTTGGGGGAAAAGTGGTTTTTCTTTTGATATTTAGAGTGATTTCAGTTTAATTTTTGGATTAATATGTAGGAATCCTCCTTTTGTAGTGCTCAGGCCATTTTTTTCTTTTTCCCACTTCATCTGCAACAGGTGCCTGCCTTAATGAGGTGCAGGAGGCTTTGAAAAGGGCAGATTTGTGAGCAGCTGCCTCACATCTCCATGCTCTGCTTCGTGGCTGATGGCAACACGAAAACCTGACCTTGTCCAGCAGCAGGATTGCTTCTGGATTTAATGAAGGCAAGCCTGGAAAGGGAGGTGACATCTTTTGTAAGAGAGGCAGACACGAGGGGAAAAGGCAAAGCACGATCTTTTCTTCGTGTCTGAGAAAGCAGAAGCGCAATGTTCCACCTAAACTGAGCTTGGGGAACTGTTCTGTGTTTAATTTTGTGCTGATCAGCCAGAACATAAGTAAAAGGAGACCTTGGGAAAAGGGAAAAATCATTATTTGATGTGTAAATATTCCTTTATTCACTTGCTGATTAATTAAATATCTGAAATTTTATTTCCCCCCTAGAAAAACTTAAATTTTGTTATCTATTTGGAGCAAATTATGTTATTAATCTATTTAAATCAGCCCAACTTTGGTCTCCAGGCTGGGCTACCAGGGCTGGTTTGTACCAATCCAAGTGGTATTTACATTCCTGGGATGGAAAGTCCATTGGACAAGGAATTAACAAGACTTAGAAATAAAGTTTCTGTAGGAAAAGGGGAAGGGACTCTTTATGTGTGGGGTTTTTGTATTTTTGTTTTTTTTCCTGTTTGTGTGAGGACAGGGATCTTGTCTGTCTTTGGAACCCTTCACCAAAACCTTCAACCTAATAATTTTGGCTAATATTTGGTGGCTCTTTGATCTCCCTTAAACATCAGGGAACTTTATTTCCTCGTGAGCAGTTTTCTCCTGGAGCTGGCTGAACATTAAGCAGCAAACCCCAGCTCTGAGCAGTCAGTCCAGCAGCGAGATCACTTTATCAGGCTAATTAAAGAACAATTTAATAAGCTCACACAGGACACGCTCAGAATGCTGCAGTCTGTGGGGAGAAGAGTCCATCAAAGGAGTTCTGCATCAGGGAATATGGCTTGGGTTGTTAAAACTCTGATGGCACATTTCTGCCCTCAGTGCTGCGAGTTTTCCTTTAAACCTTCCTTCAGAATGCGCTGGGTCTCTTCCATTTATCTGCTCGCTGCTGAAGTAGGGAAATATCCTGTGTTTGGAGCCTCTCCTCACATTAAAAAGTGATTTTTGCTTTAATGCAGGGTGACCACTGATGGCAGAGGGAGCAGAATTTGGGGCCTAATTACGAGAATCCCCCGCTGTGACAAGCAGAGGTTTTGCTTGCAAGCAGGTCCCTGGGAGAGCAGGGATGGTTCAGGAGGCTGCCAGAGGATGGTGCTGAGGCAGAGCTCAAGCTGATGAGCTGAATCCATAAACCAGCACAGCTGATTAAAAGCAGACTTTAAGACTTGATTTTTAATTTTCTTCTAATTTTGTAGAACTTGCTATGAGATGTTCCTGTTCAGCCATTATAATTTTAATGCTTCTTTTTTCTTAAGTGAAAGCAATTTTGAAATTTTGTTGGGGTTTTTTTTTTTCTCTGCTTTCACATCTCCCTCATGTTTTCAGAAAGTTGGAATTTTTTATGGAGATGTAATACTTTTTACTGTTTATCATAGAATCATAGAATGGTTTGGGTTGAAGTGTCCCTAAAGTTCATCTTATTCCACCCCATGAGCAGAGACACATTCCACTATCCCAAGCTGATCATAATTAGGGATTTTTAATTTTTTTTTCCCCAAAATAACCCTAAATACAGTTTGATTTTGACAAGTAGAATGGAAAAGCAGAATGAATGCACATGTCAGCCCTTACTGACAGGGAAGGGGCCGATCTCCTCCTCAGCCCCAGGCAGTGCATTTGTCCTTCTCAGTGCTTTGATGTTTCTTGCACAGGAGCTGACAATTATTTTATCTCCAGATATCAACAGACCTTGAGTCCCTCATGTGAAGTGGCCACCAAGCAGCTTTTTTCTGCTGTTACAAAACAAGATATGCATTTCTTCAGTCCTGCAGAATAAATCTGAACAAAAGACACAAAGCAACTGCAGATATATTTTTGGAACAGCACACACGTGCCCTACACATTAAAACTGCGCAGTTTAAAATCGTTCCACTCACTCCTATGATTATCAGCCCATGTAAAAAGTCATTCATCCTGTTTGTAAGCCATTTTTATTTACAGGAAGGCCAAAATGAGATCTCCCTTGTTCCTTTTCTTCTCCAGGCTGAGCAGTGGCAGCTCTCTTTGTCTCCACAGCAGAGGTTTTTATTCCTACTGCCCTGACAATAAATAGCCTACGCTGTTTCTGTTTTGTACAATGTTGTTCTCCTAAACATCTGTTGCTTAAAAACCAACATAAGTCAACTGCAGGTTTTTCTCTGCCATCCCCACTCGTTAAGAAACATTAGAGCTGCTGGTAATGGCTCTGCCCTTTTGTTTTGCTCTCATTCAGAGAATTCGGGCTCCTGTGCCTTTTGCTGTGCAGCATCCCATCTGGTGCCCCAGATTAGCTGGCTTTCTCCCAGCCTTATCTCATTTCTGCCTCACTGGGATAAAACACCCACTTTTGCTATGGGCATTGTATCTCCCCTGCACCACAAGCAGCCTTTTGCTTGGAGCTGCAGGAACTTCCCAGGGTTATCCACATTTTTTATTTTTTTTTTTTCCAAAATGAAATCCTGGAGAATTTTCAGAATAATCATTTACACCCCTGGGAGTGTCCAAGGCCAGGCTGGATGGGGCTTGGAGCAGCCTGGGACAGTGGGAGGTGTCCCTGATCATGGCAGGTCCTTTCCAACCCAAACCATTCCATAATTCTGTGATGGGAAGGAATCATTAGGCCAGGTAATTTGTGCCTGTCTCCCAGTGAGGCTGTGGGAGGGCCAGCAATGATTTCCATCCCATCACTGCAGTGTGGAAACTCTGTTTAATCCAGTGGATTCCAACCAAGCAGCCTTCAGCAGACATCCACCACTTCACTACTGCAGCTCGGCCCCCACATCCAGCTTTGGCCTTCAGATCCCTCATCTTGTTCATTTAGCCATGGAAGTGGTCTTTGCTCTCCAGAGGATTCTAAATCTATTATTTGCTTTTTTTTTCCTTAATTTTATTTTTTTTTAATTAACTTGCTTCATCTCCAGCTCTTCATGAGTGTTTTCTCCCCTCAAGTTGCATTAATATCTCTGACCCAGAGATTTTCCACTTGCAGCCCTCCTCAAACATTTCTGTTCTGCCCTATGCAGAGGTTGTGCTTGTTTCCTTCCAGGTTTCAATAAGGGTCATGGATGATTACCGTGTTGCAGTCCCAATAATGGATTCATTATTGTATTTCCCCCTTTACCTCCTGAACAGTAGCACAAAGATGCTTCTTTACAGGCAGAATTTGCTGTAGTCAGGATTTTGAATGTTTGCTTAGCTATTCTTTGCTCTTCCATCCCCTGGAGCATCTGCTGTAATAAATACTGGATATGAGAGCAAAACCCTGCATGAATCTCAGGAAGATCCCTAAGGATGCACAGGACTGACCTCAGACAGGTAAAATTTAGAGGAACCAGTTTGGAGCTTGGATTTGACTTTGACATCTCCCTTAAAGGACTTTTCTAAGCCCAGGCCCCTGCCAAGCTTACAGCACATTATTAAATTGTTTTTTTCAAATAATTTGTGTCCTCTTGGAGAAAAACTTTTTTTTTTTTTTTTTTTCTGAGGTGGGGAAAAAAAGGTAACTGCAGGATTTAAAATGTTGATGATGAAAACTCTTGCAGTTGAATTGTTCCAGCCACAGGGTCACAGGGCACGTGGAAGAAAGACTGAGTAATGTGCTGTTTTCATCAGTTGGTGCTTTACTGACAGCTTCTGTAGAGAAAACCAAGCCTGAAGGAAGCTTTCCTGAGGCTGAGAACAGTTAATAAGGGATACAAAGTTGGCACTAAGCTCCCTGGAATGATGGGAACATTTCCCATTAAACTGGCACGTTAAATATCCTTCCTTGCACTCAAAATTGCGCCCCACGTGAGGACCTCACCTGGCCTGCAGGCCCTTGTGGCTTGACTCTAAAACAATCCTCTGAATTTTATTCCATTTTTTTCTTTATCTTTCTGCTATTTCATATTTATCTGAATCAATAAATGCTTGGGGCAACCTGGGAGAGTGGAAGGGGCAGCAGGGGTTTGGAATGAGATATTCTTTAAAGTCCCTTCCAAAACAGACCCAGACCTTCAAGCCTGGATTTTCTTCTAAACCTAGTTAGCTTTTTTCCTTTAGTTTTAACTTTTTAATGTTACAAATCAGAAGCTGCAAGTCCTTTCCTATTCTATTTTGTCTTTCTTTTTACTATCACTACTGATATTGGCATTCATTCAATTAACCCAAACTCAATTTGATCTTACTAGATTGATTTTCCTGTTAACTGAATGTAACACTGGGGCAATATTAGCAGAGCTAAAACAGATCTACAGGGACTTGCTGGAATATCCATACAATCTTCATGTAGTTTATCAGAACTGTCTGTTCTTCTTATCTAATTCTGACACTTACATGACCTCATTATTGAGAGACCTGAGCCTTTCAGGCCTTTTTTATTTATCTTGACAGCTTCTTTAAGAGAAGGGACACACTATTATCTCTCCTTTGCAGTTGGCTGAAACCCCTGAGATCAAGCCTGGATTTATTAATTACTTTTAAGGAATGTTGAACCTGTTGTTTCTCTGACTCAGCTATTTAGGGACCACAGGGCAATTAAGAAGAAGATTCTTAAAGGTAAGTGGATTTTTAAAAGATACACTACTGAAACACATGGAATTTGTTGGAAATGAGTTTCTGATCCTGGGGTTTTTTAAAAAAAGGGTATTTTGGAAATGGTGTAATCATTTTGACTACTCAGGTCTTATAAAACTGTATAAAGAATCACTGTATGTTCTTTTAGGAATCTGGTCCTTACTGATTTCCACAGAATAAACTTTGTAATTACTTTAAAACCTCAACTTCTGCTCCATAAAAATTAAATAAAACGATGAGAACACCTGAAACCATTATTAGGGTTTTTAGGATTATTAAGCTGCTTCCAACAAATAAAAAAAAATAAAAAAAAGGAACTCTCTTGACTTGCTCTCCTAAACTATGATTTTGTGGAAAACAGCAACGAGGTGGCACATGGATGAGAAGGAAGCTTTCATTACTAATTCCATTTTGAGAGTGTACATCAAACCCTTCTCTCTGTGCCTGTTTCACCCACGTGCTGTTCAGCCCTCGATAAAACAGAAACAGGATTTACAGCAGTGCCTGTCTCACCAAAACAGTGGGGTTTTAACTGTTTAAAGCTGTTCACTGCTGACTCTGTCGTGCTCAGAACACTTCTTCTCCAATATCTCACCTCAGCTGGTGTTTTTCAGCCCACAAATTCCTCCTTTTTGCTGTTTGCAGCAGCTGCACAGCAAAGCACAAATGAAGTTTAAACACCTCCTGCAATTCCTGGGCATTTTGGGGTTAATGGAGGAGGTTTTATCGGATCTTTTATTCCTAATAAAGAACTTTTCTACACATTACTCTTTTTTCACTCTGTTACAAAAATTGCTTAGGGGGAACCTTATAATTTTGAGAAGATTGAGCCTCCACAGCTGCTGGAGCTGACAGTGTCTGACAAATCCTTTTCCTCTGGGGTTGTGTCAATTATGCTGTTTCAGAACATGCTGAGCCTGGATCCACCCCGGGATTTTTTGCCTTTTTTTTTTTTGACATGTCTCTAGGAGTTGTCACTTGCAGTGATGGATGGAACAGTTGCATTCAGGCAGCACTTTCTTTAGAAAGTTGTGGTTTTTTTGAGAAATATCAGTGTTTAATTGCAGGTTCGAACCATTGTGGCTTTTTCTATTCAGTGATCTAATAATGGGATAAAGAGGACTCTTAACGTCTCTGACTCTTGGGGTTGCTGCACTAAATAAAGTTTCAGAAAGTTACAATGCTTCTTTCCATTCTGAATAGACTTAATTCTTCTGCTTTTGTCTCTCTTTTATTTATTTTATTTTTTAAAAAATTTTCTTTTTCCACCATACTTTTGTGTTTTGCCATTTGGATTTCTGTAGCTGATAACATTCTGGTTAAATATATTCTGTGTAATATTCTGAATATTCTCTGTAAATGCACAGGGCTTGATCCCATCAATACCTTTAATTTCATTTGGCTTCCTCTGGTTTTTGGGGGGAGTTGGAATCAAAAATATCCATCAGTTTTTAGATTAAATGTCACATTTTCAGCCTAGCCAACGCTTCAGCACCAGGGCAGATTTGATTACCCATGCAGCTGAATGATTGCATTTTTAACATGGTTTTGGCCACGCATTTGAATCAATTCCTGGATTTGTTCACATCATTTAGCACAAGCCATCAGTGATTTTCAAGAAGCAGTTTGGATGATTTCCTGAAGGGAAGGAATGGATTTGTCCCATTTTGGGCACAGATGGGGTCACAGAAATGAAGCAGCTCAACACAGACTCCAGAAACCCCAAGAGAAGAAATTTTAGGATTGATGATTTCAGACTGTCCCAGGTGTCTCCACCAAGGCTGCTCATGCTGACCCCACAGTCCATGGGGAGAAAAGATCACTTCTTCCACCCTTTGCTGAGTTACTGTGAACTTCTACAGTGAAAAACACACATGAGAAGTTCTGCAGCTCACAGAGGAGCTGGAAGGGACCCATCAGAGGTGCTGCAGTGGAGTCTCACACTTCCCACCAAGGGTCTGGAGTTGTCTGTGTGACACAAATTACAGCCAAAAGTTTGTTCCTCAGCAGCATTTGGGAAGTAAGGGGAACTCTGGGAATTATGGCTCTTCCTGGTGTTGCCTTTGTAACTTTTTAATCTCTTTTTCTCTGATTCTGCTGTGATTTTTCTCACTCCTGGATTTCTCAGTCCCTTCTGGGCTGAACTCCTTTGGGATATTCCCTCACAGGGACTCCCACTTATCTCAGTTCTCTGGGTCAGAAGAAAACTCCAAAGCTCGTTAGGATCTTGTTTCTCATGTTTATTAGGATGTTATCACAAAACTTGGCAGACTTTTCCAGACTTTTGCTCAAGTTCAATCCATCCTGACCTTTTTAGCTCACTTTGGCTTTGCAAGCACAAAATGGTCCTGAACTGTGCAGTTCTTTTATCTTTATACTTATTCTTACCCAATTAACCATAGACATGTATAATATTTTTCTTAATGACCCAATGACCCCATCACCTGTGTGCTGCACTGTGACATTCTCTATCCAATCACTCACTATTACCCAAAAAACCTCTTGAAGAAGAAGAAGAAGGAAAAGAGACAACACCCTGAATCCTTCATCTTGTCTTCTGTCCTCTAAACTAGTCTAAACTCCAAACTTTAACTTTTTCACCCAGTGACTTAAGAAAACTCCCTAATCCACACACTCACAATTTCAGCTTTTCTATCTAACTTTAACAGTTGTTTTCATGTATCACCATGAAAGCATGCCCATAAATTTCATTTTTTATGAAATTCAGTGTTCTGGATCTCAGAGCCAGGCATCAGAGACAAGGACACACACTCTGTGTCTCAGACCCCAACAGCCTTCTGCTTGGGATTGAAACTCTTGTGTTTTAGGAAGGTATTCCCTCAAAAGCTGCTCCATTCAAAACATCAATCAATTTGGGTTTGGAAGAAGTGAGGACACCCACCTTTATTGAAGGGATTTTCTGAGTCTCTGCTTTATATTTAGAAACAGTCTAAGGTATTTTATTCCTTCTGCAGCTCTAATTGCTGTAAAACACACAGCACTGGAACCCAGGCCACCAGAGGCAAGACAATTCTTCAACAAAGCCCCAGAAACAAAGAAAAATTCTTGCAAAATGTGCTGCTGTTGGATACAATCTTACACTGAAGTTATTTGTCATCTCTGCATGCAATTGCATTTTTCCTGTGCCCTTTTCTGTTCATTGAGAACAAAAATTTCCTTAGTTTGCTCCTTTTGAAATTCCTGTTAAGTGCAGAAATATTAAATCCAAAATGCAATTTCTTGGTATCTTTTCTAACCACTGCTGTGAGAGCTCTGCAGCTTCTCAAGATGCTTCCAATTGTAGTTTCTTGTCTCTCTCAGGTCTCTCCTCTTTGCTTTTTTACTACTTTGTGATTCCATGATGGCATTTTAAACTTCTCAGAACATTAAAGGTGTTAAAGAACACCTCTGCTTTGATTTTGGTTTGGAAATGTTACAGTGGTTCCTTAGGTAAAAAATAAAAAACAAAACCACAACGATTTTCATATACAAAATTTCCCCTCTTTGGTCCAAGGAAAAAAACCACAAAAATTAAGTACTCCTACTCACAGTTAATATTTGGAATGCTGAAGCATGTCAAATTGGTGAGAAAACTGAATATCACATTCATCTAAAATTCTGTCAATCAAACAAAAAGCCAGATATTTCTAAAAAGCAAAAATTTATGGTCCTGTTTCTGTGGATAAAGAAACTTCTCTCCTAAAACTAGCAGCCCAAGACTCTTGAAGAGTTTCATTTGAATTTTTCTTGGCTTGCAGCAATTTTTTTCTGTGACATTTGCTGCATTACCAACCTTGATGAGCCTGACTCAATGTTTTCCTTCTGGTTTTAAACTTCATCAGGAAAGGCTTTAAACACAAAGACCACTTCAGCTCCTCTGTTACCTTACCAAGGACACAACAAATTATCTGCATCACAAATTATCCCAGGAATTTTATAAAGGTCTCCCTCTTGCTGTGGACTGGGGACACAGAGCTGGGAATGTTTAATTAAGGCAGAAGAAAATGTGCCTTTAACCATATAAACACCCACCCTTCTGGTCTCTGGGGACACCCATAAGGAGCATATTTGGGCTGGATTATCCACTAAATCCCATAATCACTGCTGCACATCCTCTCTCCTGATGCTCCTGCACAGGCATCTGTTGGAGTTCTGGAGCACAAGATATGGAAAAAAAAAGAATTATAATAAATAAATATAATTTTTAATTTATTTTTTTTTGCCCCACATATTTATTACAGAGTAAGTACACAGATATAAGTTGACCAATAATTTCCACAATCTTGCATCCACGGAAGACTGGACCCTGCAGGGAAATAATTTCATTTTACCAATTTATCTGGCAACATTAGCAGATAATAAATGCAAGATTCAGTCAACACAGTCACTGATATGAGCCAGGAAAGTGCACATGACTAGGATGGGCCATTTCAAGTAAAACTGGATCATTTATAGCCCACCCCTCTGCTGGAGGTAGTTTATGAATCTGTTTTGGGAATTGGCTCACAGTGACCCTGTTTGTCTCCTGGGATCCATCAATGCAAGATCATTTCAGGTGTGGGTGAGGACAGCTCTGTTTTTCTCCAGGCAGAGTCAGAATCAAGGTTCTCCCTTCTCCTTGAGGAATTATTCCTCAGTAAATCCCAGTAAATGTTCATTAATTCCTGCTGGCAACCTCAGCCTTCATGTTCTGGCATTTTAGGACGTGCTCATTGGAGATTTTGACGCGGTCTGTAAGTGCCCATCGTTTATAGATCTAGTGAGGGAAGCTCTTTGATGAAGTAAATTTGATTCAAATGTTGCTGCTGAGATTCCTCTCCTTTGGCTTTAGGGATCTGCAGTTGGCAGCTGAGCTGGGAAACTCAGGGAATGGAAGGAGCGTTTCCAGGGTGGCTCATCGTGGCTTTTTGGGTGCTCTGGTCGAGTGAATTGTGCCAGAGACTTCACTGTTGGGGCTGATTCTGTCTCTCAGGGTCAAAAATTAAATTTAGTTGCATTTAGTCAAATACTTTCACTTTTTAATTCTTTATATCCATGAAAAAAATGAAGAGAAATGATGACGCTGCTGTATCCACGTTCATGGACACGTTGATTCAATCACCTCAGAACTCGGGGAACACAATTTCAACCCTTTTCACTCAGAATTTGATTTTACTTTCATTTCCTAAGTGAATACTATGATTATTAGGCTGGAAGTGATTCTCTAGGATGAGATTTTGAAAAGAAAATTCAGCCTGCATCTTGAAAACTAATTTTTTTTTTTTTTGTGTGGAAATAATTTATATAATTCTGCCTTTACCAAAAGAGATGTCTGGGGGGGTCTGGTTGCCTTACTCAGTAACTGCTTTTGTAAAGCTCCAATGGAGATATTCTGAGTATTTATCTGTGCATTTGCCTGGTGAGATTTTGGACATTATAGGAAACAGAGTTGATCCATTCAAGATTTTTATTCTGCTTCAGAGCTGGAAGTGTCTCAGACTCTGGGCTGTCAGGGAGCCAATGTGGATTGTTTTATAGAACAGAAATATTGAATGAGCAATAGAACCCCCAACTTACCACTGCTGGTATTTGCTCTGTAGAAGATTTAGAGCCAGACCTTGAATAACTACAAATTGGTGTTTCTCCATTTAATTCTTAATTCTGTTTGCAAATTGACATGACCATTTAGCCTGTTAATTGATTCCTTCCTACATCAGTTGCTGCTTAAACCAATGTTTACGTAGCAACACTGAGTCAGCCAGGCTCCACTTAGAGCTGAAATGTTTAATTGGAGTTTTTTCTATGTTCTTTTTTAATAGTTGTATTTTACATATTTAAAGAAATAATAAAAGCTCCACTTGGCCTTTTCTCCATCACTTATTTCATGCACCGAACCTGTCTTAGAAAAGTTTCTCACTGAAGAGATGTTTCCTTGGAAAGCCAAATTAATACCTACAGGCGTGACAGATGGTGAGGCAAATTCCATTCCTTGAGAGCCTTTGGAAATATTCCTTGCAATCAGACTGTGCTGATCCTTGTGTGTCCCTTCCAACCATATTCTATGAACCCTATTTCTCAGGCCAATTAACTAATTAAACCCCTAATTAATCCCTTGTAAGTATTTACCAGGAAGCAGACTTTGTGTAATCAAAAAGAAAAAAAAAAAATAATCTGATTGCTAATAATTCAGTATTTTGGAAAAGAAAAGCAAGGGGAGAGAGGATATAAGAAATTTTTCTATTCCTTATCAAGCTGGCAGCCTAATTTTACTGATCAGAGAAAGATGTTGCAAATCATCTGATTGCAGTTTCTGCCCTTAAATGAGTACCAGGCATTAGAAATTTAATAATAACGTGTCTCTGAGTACCTGGGACTGGAAAATTTTCCCAGAAGTTATGGCAAGAGCAATCTTAAGGAAAATGTGCACGGCTCTGTCTCATAGGTTTTGTGCCTCATTTATATCAAGAACAGAACAGGGGGTTCTGGAAATCTGGAAAACTTAACAGAGCTGCTCATAAGGCATTTCTGTGCTCTAATCCCTACAGGCAGCTGGGTTTGATGGTTGTCACTCCACTGCCCAGAGGAAAAAAAAGAAATCAGATGTCACAAACCAGCCCAGGGAATCCTCACCTCTACCTAAGGCAGCATGGCCAAATGTCAGCTGTAATTAACTCTGGCTCCCAGGAATCCTCAGAGCCTGGGGCAATAAAGCACCTCGTACCTGGGAACTCCAATCAGTGATTATTTTCCTCTGGAATTGAAGATTTGTTCCGTGGCCACTGCACTCAGCTGCCCACTGGAGGGAAAAGTGGTTTAAAAACCACTGTGGCAGGACTCTGAGCTGCTCTCATGTGCTTGCAGTGTGTCAAACGAGCCATTTCCATTCCTCTGCACAGTCAACACGGAGAGGAAAAACATCCAGCAGGGATGAGCCACCTCCTGATTCCTCCCTGCTGCCCCATGATGGAAACAAACTCGGAAATTGCTCCACATTAAATCCGGATTGCCAGAGCGGCGCTCTCAGGGAACAGAGCATCATTTCCTCAGCAGTGAACCCCCCTCTCCTGTGGGGCGTGGGAATGAAGCTGTGGGGCCAATTTAATCCTTGCAGAGCTCTGACTTTATCAGCCTGCACGTTATTATCCCTTTCACTGCTGCCTAGAGCCTGCTTTATGGGCTTGTCACTCCAGCAAGGACCTGCAGGGATTTTATTAAACCTTGGGCTGCTGCCAGGAAAGCACAGCCAGGTTGGGTTTTCAGCTTCCCTTCCCTCTGCAGATGGAGAGGCTGCTCTGAGCAAGCTCTGTCCTTGTCCAGTGGCTCCAGATATCTCCCTTTCGTTAGGGATTGGATTCCAGTTTGAAATACAGCTTCTGATCCCCACATTTTTCAGAAAATTGTTTTCTCTTGGTGCATGCTGAGAATTTAAGTCGTGCAGCTCTCTTGGTGCTGGTTTCCATCAGCTTTTCCTGCTGGAAAACCCCAACTTCAGCTGTTCTTGTTGGCCCCCACTTGCCTCTATTCCCTGCCATTTCCTTTTTCTGCTCTGCACCTCTTGGATTAACCCCTTCTGTGGTCATCATGGTACTCCAAATCCAGAAACTTTGCTAATGGTTAAAATTTAAGGTAATAGAAGATTTAAACTGCCTCAGCTCACAGGAAACCCTTAAACCACTTCTTCTTGACCTACTTCTCTTTAAAAAAATATTCTTGCACAAACACATTTGCTATTATTATTATTATTATTATTATTATTATTATTATTATTAAAATATTATATTTTTAAAACTTTGAATCTAACCCTTATCACAGAGTCATTCAGGCCCAAGATCAAGCCCAGTTTTTGGACTTGATCCAACCTTCTCACCCAGCCCAAAACATTGAGTGCCACATGCAGTCAATTCTTGAACACCTCCAGGGATGGGGACTCCACCTCCTCCCTGGCAGCCCATTCCAAGGTTTAACAACCCTGTCCATCAAGAAATTCCTCCTGATGTACAAAAGTTCTCCCAATTTCTGCCCATTATGTCTCTATGCCTCACAAGACACCAGCAAATTGTCACCTCATTCACCTGTAGATGATGATAACTCCTCTGAATTTCTAAATGTTACTGCAAGAAGCCAATTTTAACAGAAATACCTCTTGAAATCCTGAAAGAATTTTACCTCTGGCCAACGTTTTTCCTTCACTTGGATCTCATTCATTGCACCAGAGAAGAGAATTCCCCTCTCTGTAAACTCCCCACTTGTAAAGGCCCATCCTTGATGTGAATTGTGTCCCCAGTTCAGTGCTATTTTAAAATAGCTTCTTGGGACTGAAATGTGGAGCAAAAAATGTTACAGCAGGACTGTTATATTAAAAAAAAAAACAACAAAAAAAACCAAAAAAAACCACGTTGATTTAGCAGTCTAATTGAGTTTTTGTTTTTTTTAAATAACCATTTAGCACTGGTTCACAACATTTCAGTTGATTCTGCAGAGGTTTTATGGATTTTTGGGTGTGTGTGACCCAAATTATGCAAAGCACACGTGAGTAGTGTAGGTGAAGACTCCTGTTCTGGAAAACCCTGTTGAGAAAAGAGTTTAACGTTGCATGAAATTGATCCAAAATACTTTCATTTCAACAGTCAGGAAAAAAAAAAAAATAAACCCCAAACAACTGATTTTTTGTATGTCCAAACAGACAGAATATATCCCTTTTACTGGAATATTTATTCCATATTTGGTCACATTTCCAAACAGGAATTTCAGTTCCCTACTGGCATAAATCAACAATCACTCCCCCAAACACACTCCAGATATGTCATTTAAGGAAACAACTTTTCCTCTGAGTTTTACATTTCAACTCCTGCCTCACACCAATCTAAACCAGCACCAGTTTATCCCTGTTGATGGGGTTGTGCCTGATTTATAAAGTTGTGCCACCAAAACCAAACTGGAAATCCATAAAGCTTTTAATTAACGATATGGACATTCAGTGGTCAATGTAAGCTAATTTTCTGCAAGCTCTTTTACTTGGAGAAATAGATCAGAGTGAGTTATTCTTGTTTTTCTTCAAGCTAAAAATGACTGCAAGCTCTTTGCTGGGTGCTCATGGCACTGGAGGGCTCTGAAACATTTCTACACATTCCTTAACGTTGCTTTTATTCAGGTTTTTCTAATTTTTGCAATCCCCAGTAATTAATTTAAAATGTCACCAAGCTGAGTAATTCAAACATGTAATTCCAGCTTCCTTGGCACCGACCTTTCAGCCTCCCTCTGCTGTTTTTGCCATCCTCTCTGAGACAACAGAGACACCTGATCGACTGAAAGTGTTTGAGGAGCAAAATAAGAGTTGAGATCAAATCCAGCAAGACAAGGAATTGTGTCTGGAGTTTGTTCTTCAGCCTTGATAACTCTTTTTGTCACACAAGTTCCATCCAAGTCATGGAGGCACCAAATCCCTCTTTCTTCCCAAGAAATCACACTGGATGCTTCCTTCTCCTTCCTTGAAGGACAGAAACTTCCAAGTCCCATTTCCGACTCGTTGGAACAACTGCTGTGGCTTTGCTCGGCTAATTCCACTTCCCAATTCCCAGCTGGAATTTTTGTTATTGCTGTAATCCTTTTCACCAGCAGCCAAAGCACTTTTGATTTATCCCTTGCCCTGCTCGCATGGACAGGGGGAAGATGCCAACAATTGTTCTGGAGAGTCTTTTCATGCCATGGTACTTCAGAAATGACATTAAAAATTGTCAGTTTTCTAATGTTTATGCAAAAATTGTTGTCTACTGTAGCAAATGAGAAGCACTGGACAGTTCCAAACCTCCCAGATACTTTGTCTGGCTCTAAAATTCCACATTTATTTGGAATTCTGTCTCCAGGTGAATCTCCCAGTGCTTGCATCACCCTTACCTGACTTTAAGGGGTTTCCAAAGCTCCTTCTCCCTCCTTCTCATCTCCTTATGCATAAAGCATAACTAAAAGTTATCTTTCAAAACTAGACTGTTTTTATTTTATTTTATTTTATTTTATTTTATTTTATTTTATTTTTATTGTTTATTTTATTTTATTTTATTTTATTTTATTTTATTTTTATTGTTTATTTTATTTTATTTTATTTTATTGTTGTTTACTTTATTTTATTTTATTTTATTTTTATTGTTTATTTTATTTTATTTTATTTTATTTTGTTTTATTTTATTTTATTTTTGTTGTTTATTTTATTTTATTTTATTTATTATTTTATTTTATATTTTATATTTTATTTAATTTCTTTTATTTTCCAATGCAGTCAGCCTAACCTAGGTGCTTGCAGCTCAACCAGTGGCAGAAATTATCAAGAATAAAAAAGATAAAAGCTCAAGGCCTTTTTGTGTTTTCAGACAGATTTAGGACGTGTTACTTCTGATGGCTGCAGGGTTTTCTGCAAAGCTGGTTGTGCTTGGTTCTGGAAAAGAAAAAAGAAATTGATTTCCACAAATGCAGAGGAACCCAAATAACCTGATCAGATAAATGAGCCTCAGCTGCTCCCAGGGCTGTGCCAGGAGAATCCTGACCCTGATCCGAAATAAATAAAATTTGGGGCTTTGATTTGGGGGCAAAACATCACCGTGAGATGATGGGAGAGGAGTCTGTGCCTTATGATAGTAAGGCAGAAAGAAGTTTTAAGCTGGATTAGAATATTAGATTTGAGAATACAAATACTGGAAGAAGTAGAAATGTAAATAAATCCTTAACAAATTCTTTCACCCTTCTGTGCCACCTGGTGCTTTTTTGTTTTTTTCTCCCTTGAGGAGACACTCATAAAATAAATGTTTCAATAAACAGCAAAAGGTCACTTCATAATTATTATGAACATTTTCATTAAAATGTCCCTGTCTCAACAACTCTGGTGTGATTGCTCCAAAATGAATTACCTTTTCTAAATTAGTTCTGCCAAAAGCTAAATATACCCCTATAAAAATCAGAATGAAAATTGGTCTTCAATGGGATTTTAGTATGGTTTGAACACTGCTGTGATGAGTAATTTTGGGACAATTTGTCCCATTTGGATCTGCAATATAATTGTTAATTCAGGTTGTGCTAACAAAGGTAAACAATTGGAAGTCCAGGGAAGAATTCCCAATCAACCCCTCAAATCCACCCCTTAATTCCATTTATTGCTGGTCTGCATTAATTAGCACTTTACTGAGAGAGGGAAAGAAAAGCCTCACAAGTGGCGAGCTCCTAGATAAGAACATTTCTGTACAATGCAGCAAATTCCAGATGCTGCAGAAAGCCAGAGGCAATAAATCCACAAATCCAGTGGGAGACAGAGACCAGGAATCAGGATGAGAGCCCTGTTATTATTGTTATTATTGCTTTCTTTAGCAGTAAGATCACAGGCACTTACAACTGGAGCTAGAGGAAACATTTACAGGCTTAAGTGCAGTAAATGTGTTTTATTCCCTGCGTTTCAGGAGTAATTTTCCTTCACACGTGCTCCTTTGAAGTGTCTGCTGTATAAATTGCATATATTTATTGCCATGAGGTGAATAATGCAGTTACCAAGTTGTGGAAAGGAGACAAAACCTTGTCTAGATATTCCCAAACTCTATTTCCACTACTGAATTCAGCAAATGACGACAAGTGAATTTAATTCAGTTGGGCTCAAAAGCAATGTCTGAGTTGAGCAAGTCTGGGGCCATCAAATACTCTAAATAAACAAAGAATGAAACTTCTTTCTTCTTCAACTTCAACTCAGGACTTGAAGAGGCTGAAATTCCCAAAACCTGTAAGTGAGCAAATTTGTGGTCCCCAGATCTTCACCAAACATTGGAAACATTTGTTGTTTGTTTTTTTTTTTTAATTTAATGTTGAGAAATGACTAACAGTGCTGCTTTCACCTGCAAAATTATCCACTACACCATGGGTATTTGTGTTGAGGAAATTCTCTCAGGGATTTATTTGTTATAAGCTGTAGATGATGAGGGTTCTGTCTATAACCTAAAATAAAGGAAGATAAACTGGCTGGCAGTTCAATTCTATTAGATATTCATGTAGGCAGGTAAATTTTGAATCCTGGGAGTCTTCAGTTTTTTAAAGAGGTTTTCCAGCTCTGGAGCTGCAAAAGAGTGGAGCTTGTTAAAACAAAGCATGTTTGATTAGAATATTTAATTTCCTTGGAGATGAACCCTTATTATTCTACAGTTTCGTGCACATTACAGGTTCTTGTTTGCTTTGATTCCATAGAATCCAGGGGTTAAAATATCAAAGTTTGAAAAGCATAAAATTATATAGAGTTCATAAGTGTAGTCAAATCTCCTTATTTTCTTCTTTTCAAAATTGTTTTCATCTGAATTTCTTGATTGGAGGATTAATTCCTTCCCCAGTCTAACCAGTTTCTAACAAATCACATAAAACCAGCTAGAAATGGGTGAGTTTATGGCAGGATTTCCTTCCTAGAGACACTCAGTGGCAGCAGGATCTCCTTGGAATCTCACACCAAGGCGGAGAAAGCATTGAAATATTAATAAAGCCTGGAATTTATATTGCACTGTTCACTTCCCAAGCACTTGGCAGAGGCTGCTGATGGCTGAATTCCTAATTCTGAGGGTGAAGGTTGCTGTTCTGGGGAGATGTGAGGGCACAGGAACACAAGATTTAGGGAATCTTGCTTTGGATTGAGGAACTCCAAGCCTGAACTTTTAGTGCTGACTTGTCCCTCTTTGTCCCAGGAGTTAATCAGGAGGAAAAGATGGAACAGAGGATGTTTCCTTTCCCTCTTTGTTTTGCCACTGTTGGACAGTTTGGGTAGGACATGGGGTGTGCTCCTCTCCCCGCCCACCTCCCCTTGTCTTCCATCCATGCTTCATCCATAAAGGCACACAAGGTTTTCCCTTAGATCTCCGTGCAAATCACAAATCAAACAAACTCCCCCAAAAACCCCCAAAACCCAAACAAAATACCCCAAACCAAACCAAACCAAACCAAACCAAACCAAACCAAACCAAACCAAACCAAACCAAACCAAACCAAACCAAACCAAACCAAACCAAACCAACTAACTGAAACAAGAACCCCAAAAATGCCAAGACAAACCAAAAAAATCCCAACCAAAAGCAAACCCTTCACTCCAAGGAAAGAACAATAACACAAACCAATTTTGGCTAAGTTTAATCATTTGAAAATGTGGGAATGCCCTTGGATATAAGAGATGACCTGTCCTGAGATGTCTGCAGAGAGCAGGAGATGTCCTTGTTCATTTATTTGGAGAATTAATAACTGAGGTAACATCATTTATTGGGGTAGCTCAAGAAAACTGAGGAATATACTCAGATTCTTCTGTAGTTTGAATGGTGTGACAGCTGCTCCTGCAAGGTGCTTTCCTGACTCATGCTTTGTATCATTCTTCATTAAATATCAAAACTCAGAAAGAAAAGGAAGTGAAATTTTAAGATCTGACAAAATTCAAAAATATTTTGAAAAAATATTTTTTGTTGCTGATTTTTTTTTCTTTCTGTTGCAAATTATGTCAATAATACAAATACTACAAGAAGCTGACCTAAAGTGAATATTCAGTGATCAAAACTAAAAGAAAAGGCACATCACATCTTACCATTCCTTTTTGGACTCTGTGGCCCTGTTTTATGTGCTCAAACCCAGTCTACCATGCTGAATAATTTGAGCTTTTTGATTGACAGACTTTCCAACATCAGGTTTTATTTCTGTTGGTATTTTTCATATTTGGCAGTATTATCACGCCACCAGGAGAGAAAGGATTTCACTTTTAGCCATGCTTCAATGCTGCTGAATCAAAACAGCCAAAAAATACCTTCAAGCCCATCTGTCCGAGGAGGAAAAGAATCAATTTGAAGTTTATTTGTGCACAAACTGTAAATCACTGAGTTACTGGAAGCACAATATCAGCTTCAGAAACATTACTTCATTATCAGCCTCTTCCACGTTTTCAGTCACAGCCACTAAAAATGTAGCAATTGCAAGAAAAATGGGTTTGGGGGAGCTTTTGTAAAGAAATTGTGGGATTTTTGTTCTTAATACTCCCTTGTTAAAACTTGAGGTTTTTATTGCACTCCAATATTTATTAAGCTTGTCTCTCCAACAGCAAAACTCAAAAGTTTTGTTGTTTGCTTCTCTGTTTTGTTTTTTTTTCTCCTTGAAAAGTTACTGTTTCATTTTATTTCATTATTTCAGAAACCGATACTTTAAGAAACACAAAGGAGGAAATCTTTTGATTTCATCCCAAAAGCAGGATCATGTCAGGCTCTGGTTTGGTCTCCTGTGGTGTCTTCAGTTTCACACTTCCAGAATGGCAGATTTTGCTTCCCAGCCCCCAGAAAAAGAGCCAAGACCCCTCTAAGGAAGGGAGTGGGAGAAGCCAGAGAGGCAAAGCTCAGCCCAGGGGTCAGAAAAAGAAATGATTCAGGGGTGGCCTGGGCACTTCCCTTGGCACCACTGAACCCTCCACCACATCAGCTCCTGTTCACCCAGCACAAATCCAGATTTACCTGTCTGGAGCCACACAGCAAACCCAGATCTTCAAATTCTGCCCCAGTTCAGCTCCAAGCCCCATTCACCCCTGATTTACAGCAGGGTGCTGAGGAAAAATTACATGTCAGAGCCCTCTGCAAAATACTTATCCAGCTTTGTAAAATATCCCCCTGAAATAACAGGGGGATAATAATAAATAAAATTAAAAAAAAAAAGAAATGAAATGAAATGAAATGAAATGAAATGAAATAAAATAAAATAAAATAAAATAAAATAAAATAAAATAAAATAAAATAAAATAAAATAAAATAAAATAAAATAAAATACATTAAACTAAACTAAATTAAAATAAAATAAAATAAAATAATAAAAAATAAAATAAAATGAAATAAAATAAAATAAAATAAAATAAAATAAAATAAAATAAAATAAAATAAAATAAAATAAAAATGAAATGAAATAAAATAAAATAAAATAAAATAAAATACATTAAACTAAACTAAACTAAACTAAGTTAAAATAAAATAAAATAATAAAAAATAAAATAATAAAAATAGAATAGAATAGAATAAAATAAAATAAAATAAAATAAAATAAAATAAAATAAAATAAAATAAAATAAAATAAAATAAAATAAAATAAAATAAAATAAAATAAAAATGACAACGTTGCAGCCAAACACGGGTGCACTTTCATGACAGATTCTTTACTAAATAGAGTCCTGAAACTTTTATAAATATATATATATTTATAATATGTTTGAGGGAACTTATGGTGACCAAAATTTAAATCAATTTCAAAGCACGATGTTCCCAAGATGCAGCTGACTTGGAGACTGATCCCCATGGCTCCAGTGAGCAGGAGGAGAGGAAAGCTGAAGACTGGGAACCTTCTTACATATTTACAAAACTTAACTGCTCTCTCATTAAACCTTTAAACAGTTCAGGGTTGATTTTCTGAGCATTCAGTTTCTTCCTTTACCAGGTATTTATGTACCTGGGAGCAGGAAACTGAATTTTCAGGATGCTGTGAAATGTATTTATGCTCATTTACTGTTGCTATTTATCATTGGGAAAAAACCACAAAACAGCATTGACAGAAAGATTTGCATCGCCAGAAGAAGCCTGGTAGATACTAATGAGGCCATATTTTAGGTACAGAGGAAAAGAAACTTCCAAACTGAAAAAAATGACTGTATTTTGTTTTTACAATTGAGTTTACCCCTACTTTATTGAAATTCATAACTCAATAAGGGATGCATTGAGCTTAAAATATTAATATGGAATTTTTGATGTTTTAAAAATTATAGTTGGCTATTTTATTTACTTGGATTAATTAATCAACATGAACACCTTTTAATAGCTGTGTGAAAACATTTAATTTTTAAATAATACTGGGTGCCATGTGGTTTTTCAGCCTGCACATTGACATTAATAAAACTCCTCCAGGCCATGCTAGATTATATTTCATATGCTCTGGTGTAAGGAGCCAAAAATAGTCCTGATTAACAAACAGCAAAAGTGAAATACAGCATATTTAAAAGATAACAATGAACCTTTAGCACTATGGATTATAAATAGCCATGGAGCCCATATGGATTTCTCCATCAGCTCTTCCACTGCTTCTTGAAATAATATTTTTTTTTTAAATTTTATATAGATGGAATTTATCTGCCCACCTGTGGCTTGTGCTGTGTCTTGGTGGATGCAGCAGTGTAGAGGTAGCAAAAGTGCCGCCCACTTCTCTCTTTGTGGCCAACAGACAGACATCTACCCACTCTAAAGAATGGAGTCTTCAGAGAAGCTCCTTTCATCCTGAAAGAAATATTTTTCACAGATGCTCAAAGGCTGGATGCTTGTTAAAATGAAAAAAAAAAACCAAAAAAAACCAGAAACAAAACCCAAACAAAAAGAGGTTTTTAGCTTCTTATCATTATAATGTTCAGGTGTGAAATCACATCTCTGAAGCTGCACCACTGGCTTTGGTCAAAGGGGGTCTCTGTTGAAAGAGACCTTCATGTAAATCTGGTGAGGCTTCCCAAGATCTTCAGATCACATTCTCTAATCCAGCTGCTCCGTGGTCCCATGGGAACACTCCATCAGATCCACAATCCATCTTTATCAATAATTTTAATCACATGAAAAACCCTCCTGAAAGTCAGCCACCTCTCCAGGACTGTCCTTACATGAACATCTCAGCACCCACTGGAGAGTTTGTGTTGTTTATTTGCAGACATCTCTGCCCTCTCCAACACCTTCAGCACAGGGGATTGCCTGGAAATCCGTGAGTCACTTGTCCCAGGGTGTTATCAACATATTAACCACACAGATTGGCTTGGGCTGAACCGGGTATGTCTGGGGGAATATCCAGAAGTGTTTGAAATCCCCACGCTGTGAAGCACTCAGTGAAACGGTTGATTGTTCATTCGGTCCATTAGTTACAGCTTTCTGCAGTGTCTCAAGCCAGACACCAAACCCTTTATCTCATCTCTGCAGAGAAGCAGCTCCAAAGGCCCTGGAACAGGCAGGGATTTCATGGCTTAAATGCAAGAACACAATCCTGATACAGCTGCACAGCAATTGTGACTAAAGAACAAATTCTATTTCCATAGCTCCAATCAATAGCTGAAGTCACAGAGGTCTTGAATCCAGAAATTGTTTTTCTCTCACCACATATTCTGGAAAGTCCAGAATCACTGCTGAGCTCAGAGAAATCTGGGTGTATCTCCACTGAGTCTGATCCCAGGCACTGTGACACTCGGGACTGACTCACTGCTGTCTCCTGACAACTCGGAGCCATACGTAAATATCAGCTGGAAACGAGGGTGGGAGTGGGAAATTTTTGGACAAACATGGAAGGAAATTGCTGGAGCAGCTTTCCAATCAGAGCAGTGCAAACTAAAGAAGCTGATTGATTTTGCATTCTTATTTTGTGACGAATTTGTTTTCATTTTAAAGGTAGCGTTGCCCATGTAATAGGGGTCAGAAATAAAGTACAAATGCATTGCTCTAAGTAAAAATGTTGTGAGGTCCTCAGATGTGATTATCCTTGATAAGCCTTCCTCCTGGTCCAAACAGCACCCTCAAACAATTCCTGGGCTCAAGAGCCAATGTTCAGATCTCTGTTAGTGAGGTGCTCAGATCAGTGAAGTGGTTGTGGAAACAGAAATAGCTGTGACAAGAATTCAATAAATAAACTCTAAACCATGAGGGTGGCATCAAATTAAATCCATCCTAGTCCCAGGGATGGGACCTTAATGGTAGGAGCACATTCATTTAACTTTTGGAGTAATTTAATCATGGAATGGTTTGGGTTGGAAGGGCCTTCAAGGTTCATCCAGTTCCAACCCATGGGCAGGGACACCTTCCACCATCCCAGGCTGCTCCAAGCCCCATCCAACCTGGCCTTGGACTCTTCCTGGTGTCCAGGCACAGCCACAGCTGCTCTGGGCAACATGTTCCCATGTCAGCTTCAAAATATCTCCAAATAAGCCAGATTTCTCATTTAAATTAATGCCTAATTTGGTTTTATTTTGCTCATTTAGTCCTCTGACAGGAAAACACTGAATTTTCATATATTCTTCATTTGAGAGCACAGAATACCTCAGGGAGCACCAGCCTGGGGAAGTCTTGGTAAAGGAGAAGGAAAAAGAAGGGAAACAAAGTCTTTGATAATCTTATTTGTTCTTCAGATTTGTTCTTCACTATAAGAAAGCAAGGTACAAAAGCACTGGAAATACCTGGAGATGAAGAAATACCAAGGAAAGAGACAGCCATGAGTGAAGGCTTAAAATTCAGCATTTACAACAAGTTCAGTAGTCCAGGACTGATAAACTCACTGAGTTATCCCCTTTAGCTCTCTACAGTGCAAGAAATGTTTTATCCAAAAGGTTTTGACATTCTCAGGAAACAGGTTTAACATGAGGGATGTGTTCTGTCCCCCATCCTGTCCTTCCATGCCCAAGAGACAGCAGTGATAAATTATTTTGTACAATGTGGTGAAAGGAAAGCTCCTCCTCACTCCCCAGTCTCCCTCTCCCTAGTCACTCCTGTACTGCTGATGTCCAAGGAAAGATCTGCTGTATTATTGCTTTTTGTTTCTTTTTTAAAATTATTTTCTGTGATTGTTTTGCTGCAAGGTTCCAAAGGAAAAGCAGAAGGAAAAGCAGAAGGAAAAGCAGAAGGAAAAGCAGAAGGATAGAAGAAGACTGAAATGCATCACAAGTTTGACAAAGACAAAGGACACATAAAAGCAGTGATGAAAGAAAGGCCAATTTTAAGTCTTTGATGGAGTTCATGAAAAACTAAAAGGATCTTGTTCTCCCTGGGGTTACATTTATCACTTTAATTCACGTCAGGGGGAGAAATACCAAGATGTTTTGTGTCTGGATTGGCCAGTTCAGGTCACCAAGGGGCTCAGCCCCAATGCCAACACTTTCCTGAGACCAACAGAGTCAGTCCTTGCCTTTAGCCAAGGGATTTTAGATGAATATTTGAGCCACATTATGTGCAGGTATTTCCTAGCCACCAGATTTGCATGTCCTGGTTAGAACTGAAAATTATCTCATTTCTGGCTCCAACAGAGAAGAACTCTTATGGTTCTCATTGTATTTTAAAAGGAAATAAAAAATAACCCCAATTTTTCTTCCGAGATTAGTTTTAAAAATCCTTTATTAACACAAATACATATTGAAATTTACAATTTAGCCCTTATAACATATAGCTGGACAAAGACTACGGGGAAAGGATAATAGAAATAGAAAGTATTACTGGGAACTCCTCAAGGCTCCAAAAATAATAACAAGTGCAAAACACCCAAAATGGGATTCTTGCTATATTTCTGTCCTCTAACCTCATGAAGTTTTCCAAATGTATCAGAGAAGAATTTGTGCTTCTCAATAAGATTAATATGGTAGCAGCCACCTCAAAAGCAACTTATATGATTTAGAAGCAACACTTCCAAAGGAGAAATGCAGGATCAAACAGAAGTCATGAAACAGGTTGGATTTAGGGTTGAATTTTCAATACAATATTATCTGCAGGTGGTTTGTCAGTGTACACACTCTTTGCCTGACATTAAATGTGATTTTCTTTTCCTCTTGGTCAAAAAGACAGAAGTTACCTTCCAGCGATGATCAGGGATCTCATTTCTTCAGCAAATATTGCTCTTTTTTGCAGGTGTCAAGTTGTGTTCTCATTTTCCCCTCAACTTTTACTCCAGCATTAAATTTATATTCTCTGTATTTCAGTAAATCAAAAAGGTTTTACTATTTTTATTGTAGCTGAAGAGATCTTGCCTTCCTGGGCTCTTTATTGTTCATTTTATTTATTCAGAACTGTGTTTCAAAAGAGTTTATTTTTATCACACCGAGCTGTGTATGCATTCAAGCTTTAAAAAGGAGTAATTATGGCTCAGATTCAAGTCTCAAAAAAGTTTTGATTCAAACATTATAGAGTTCTGAAAGATGAATTTTCTCTTTGCAAAATGCCATTCACATTAATGATTGATTTTGCTCATTTTTCTGTCTTTAATAATTTGTCATTCTTAGCAATTAATCTCTATTTTCTTTCATTAGAGACCAGCCTTCAAAAGTTCTGGTAATTCAGCTAATGTTTACATTGGAAATTTGTGGAGTGAAGAGAAAAAAAAAATTATCTTTTAGTGAGTGCACTGGCAGAATGGGAACATAAAGCTGCTATTAAAATGTATATTACTTAATGTCATACAAGTGGGATTTGCTAAGATTATTTGTTCAGGAAAAAGAAATAAGAAAACATAATAAGAAAAAGAGTTATTCAAAGTCCAGTAATCTCCCTGAGGTGTGTTGTAATGGAAAAGAGAGAAGGGCTTTATTTTTAATCTCTGCATTAATTTGATTCCTGTCCTGTAGACCTTCAAAATCCAAGTTGGATCACATCCCTAAAATTTTATCATGCTAGAAATTCAAGCAGTGTTCAGTGTCCTCTAGGGTGGGAAAATATCTTGAAATAGATCTTAGAAATTCACACTGGAGATTATCCCAGCATCCCGAACACTCCAGATACAGCAGAAGGAATTCCATCATTAATGGGATAGTGGGAGGTGGAATGGGATGGGCTTTAAGGTCCCTGCCAACCCAAACCATTCTGGGATTCCATGACTTCTTCAACTGGAAAATGTCAGTTGAGGAAATTAAATCATTGTAAAAACTTAATTTTGTTTTGTCATTGTAATTCAGTTCAATGAATAAAAATAATGAAAATGTTTATGTAAAAAAAAAAAAACAAAACAAAAAAAAACAACAAAAAGCTGAGTTTTGTTCCCTGTTACCATCAGTCAATATTGAAGCACTTGGACCAATTAATTTCAGTGCCTAAATCTCTCCTGGAACCATCCTCAAAAAGGCTGGGTTTGTCATTAATTTCAAACAGACACCTGAGCCACCAGGTTTGTGGGCTGGGAATCTTCAGCACTGGATGGAAAAATGTCCCACCAAATTTACCAATGAAATTATCTACTATGAACTCCACCTAAATTCTCCCTGTGCCCAGACTGGCATGGTAATTTCTGCAGCCACAGCTGCCAAATACAAAATTCAACATTTTAACCCTTTCTACAAATTCATTGTCAGCTCAGTATTAACCCTCTTCACTTTTGGGTGCTGGACTGAGAATTTAAAACATAAAAAAATGTATGGTAAAAAGAATATATTACACCTTTTATTTATTTACAGTGGCAGTGTTAAGTTTATGGTTTAACTCAATAAGGTAAAGAATCTATTCCAATTCTAGCCCAAATGATTCTATGATTACTCACCTCAGGTTTCCAAATTC